>NW_026111817.1:247500-250000 GCF_024679095.1 Eriocheir sinensis
TCTTCCCCCCTCCTTCCCACTTTTCCTCTTCACTTTCTTTCTCCTTTCCAAATTCTACCTCTCTCTCCCTTTCCTCCTTCTAATCTTATCTTTCCTCTCTCCCTCTCTTCTACTTTCCTTCCTTCATTCTCATCCCCCCCTTTCTATTCCCCTTCCTCTTCTTTCTCCGTTCCAAACTCCACCTCTCTATCTCTCTCTCCTTCCCCTTTCTTCAATCTCATCCTCCCCTCCCCCCCCTTTCTATTCCCTTCCTCTTCTTTCTCCTTTCCAAACACCACCTCCTATCTCTCTCTCCTCTCTCTCTCCCTTGCCTCCTTCTCTCGCCTTCTTGCTGCGTCAATTACCGCCGCCAGGAATTAGAACATTGCCTCGCTATGCATTAAGTGAACACAGTTTCATTAGCGCTGCTTGGCCAACTTCGGAACACGGCTCATTGGGTTAGAAGTCTCCTCGCCGGGCTGAGAGGCGAGGGAGGGAAGAGGAGGGGCAGACTAAATAAGCTGTTTCTGTTGGCTCTTGTTCTTGGGTGTGTGGGAGGGAGGGGGGAGAATGTGTGTGTGTGTGTGTGTGTGTGTGTGTGTGGGTGTGGGGTAGGCTCAGTAGCTTCCTTCTTAGAAAATTGCCTTGTATAACTCTAAGAAAATCCTCAGCTTCTAGGTCACCTACTAGGCCTTTTCAGTCTATATTCCTATAATTAATAAAGTCCCCATTAGGCAGACGTGTTCTCCTGCTCTCCCTGCCAATCTCTTGTAGTAATGTGCCCGTGTCCTGCCCGCTAAGGTAAGGTGGAGCCTTGTACAGAACCTACCGACCTCTTGCAAACTCCTTATGTTTTTATGGTCTTATGTTCTTAACCTTCCTTGCGTACCTTAGCTTACCTGCACTGAACTGTATCTCAGCAGGTGTGGTTCTTAGCGTGGCTGGTGCGTTTGTGCGTGCGTGTTTGTGTGTCTTCACCTGTATATAGGGCCAGCAGAGTACTCAAGGCACAGGTGTGGGTAACAATGCGCCCTCGTGACACCTGTCGGGGCGGGAAGGTTATGGAAGATTAGCTAATACAATGAATATGAATACGTGAACACACACACACACACACACACACACACCAGCTTCTCACCTTTTCAAAGAAGTCTATTAAGGGTTCGTTGCGCACCTCACAATTAAGAAGAACCACACACCTGCACACACACACACACACACACACACACACACACACACACACACACACACACACACACACACACACACCTCCTACTCACCTTACCAAAGAAGTCAATTAAGGCTTCGTTGCGCACCTCACAATGAAGAACCACACACACCTGCGCACACACACACACACACACACACACACACACACACACACACACACACACACACACATCTATCTATCTATCTGTCTATCTATCTATCTAATTTCCTCTTTCCATGTTTAATTACCCACAAAACTATCTATCTTTCTATCTATCTATCTATCTATCTTTTCGTTACTCTCCTATTTGTTTCTTTTCTTCTTTCCTTCCTTCCTTCCTTCCTTCCTTCCTTCCTTCTTTTCCTCCTTACCCTCCCACACACATCTGTTCATCAATATATTATTTTTCCTCTCTTTCTCTCCTCTTTTCCTTCTTCCCTTCCTACCTTCTCCTAATTTCCTCGCTTTCAACCATATTTAACAACCCACAAAACCATTTATCTCCCTCACCTCACCTCGCCTCACCTCACCGCACCCCTCTGTAGTGTTCTCTGTTCCCTAATTAAGCTAATCACCTGTAATTCCCTTAAGCGACCCGACCACTCGTAAAACATTATCCACCTCGGCGCAATTATGGTTTTAACCGTTTACCGCCCGCAAGATTATATACAGGTAGGGATATAGAGGTGGAATATACAGGTAGGATATAGAGTGGATTATACACGTGAAATAGAAATTAAATATACAGGTAGGATAGAGAGGTGGAATATACAGGTAGGATATAGAAGTGGAATATACAGGTAGGATATAGAGGTGGAATATACAGGTAGGATATAGAGGTGGAATATACGGGTAGGATATATAGAGGTGGAATATACAGGTAGGATATAGAGGTGGAATATACAGGTAGGATATAGAAGTGGAATATACAGGTGGGATATAGAAGTGGAATATACAGGTAGGATATAGAAGTGGAATATACAGGTGGGATATAGAGGTGGAATATACAGGTAGGATATAGAGGTGGATTATACAGGTAGGAAATAGAGGTGGAATATACAGGTAGGATATAGAGGTGGAATATACAGGTAGGATATAGAGGTGGAATATACAGGTAGAGGGAAAGGGTTAGTGGATATTTTTTGAGGTGGTGGAATAGGAGGAGGAGGAGGTGGAACAGATGGAGAGGGAGAAAGAGGAGGTGGAACAATTATATCTTTCCCCTCTCCTCCTCCTCCTCCCTTCTATACCCTCTCCTTCCCTTCCCTTTCTTTTCCTTCCTTTTCCTTCCTCGTTTTCCTTCATTTCAAT
>NW_026111817.1:255000-272500 GCF_024679095.1 Eriocheir sinensis
CCAGTGACGATAACTCGGGTACATTAAGCGTTCCGATAACAGTGTATTAATGCGTGTGTGTGTGTGTGTGTGTGTGTGTGTGTGTGTGTGTGTGTTGATTTCATATATTGTTTTCTTTCTCTCCTTTTTTTCTTGTTGTTTTTTTTCAACCCCTTTTAGTTTCTTTCTGCCTTTCCTCTTCTCTTCCCTCTCATGTACTTTCCTTTCTCCTTTTCCTCCCTTTTCATCGCTACCACAATTCACAACTATTGACGTATGATATCTTCTACAATCTTCTTCTCATCGTATCATCCTTGAATAACCTCCATATTTCTTGTGGGTTTGTTTTCTTTGTTTCATCGTCTGCCACTTTTTTCTTTACATGCTTTCTTTCTCTCCTCTCTCCTTCCCTTTCTTTTCTCTAATTAACTTTTCTTTCTTTGCTTAGTTTACTTCCTTTCTCTCCCTCTCGCCTTCCCTTTCTTGTCTCTCATTAACTTTTATTTAGTTGTTTCCTTCCTTTCTTTCTCTCCTCTCTCCTTCCCATTTTGTCCTGTTAACTTTTCTTTCCTTGTTTACTTTTCCTTCCTTTATTTCTCTCCCTCTCTCCTTTTCCTTCTCCCTCCTCTGTATCATCAGTTCAGCTTCTCCTTTCCTCTCTCCTTCCCCTTTACTCTCTCATATACATTTCTTTCCATTCTTATTTTCCTTCCTTTCTCTCCTCCTCCCTCCTCCCTTCCTTCCTTCTCCTCTTCCTCGTTCAGCTTCTCCTTTAAGTCTGGGTACAAAGTTTTCTCTCTCCGGCATAAATCTCCACTTATCCATTCTTAGTCTTTAATGGAGTGTTAAAGCCATCAAACCCCTTGTGTGTGTGTGTGTGTGTGTGTGTGTGTGTGTGTGTGTGTGTGGGGAGCAGGAAGGAAGGAGGGGAAAGGGAGAAGGTGTGTGTGTGTGTGTGTGTGTGTGTGTGTGTGTGTGTGTGTGTGTGTGTGTGTGTGTGTGTGTGTGTGTGTGTGTGTAAATATGTGTGTGTGTGTGTGTGTGTGTGTGTGTGTGTGTGTGTGTGTGTGTGTGTGTGTGTGTGTGTGTGTGTTTTCTTTCATAATAAAGTCTCTTCCGTTCTGTCTTTAAAAGTGTAGAATGTATGGAGGTATATATATTTATTTATTTTCTCTTTTTTCTCTTTTTTCTGTCTGTCTTTTCTATCTATCTATCTATCTATCTATCTATCTATCTATCTATCTATCTATCCCTCTGTCTAACTAACTAACTATCTATGCCTCCTTCCTCTCTCTCCTCTCCCTCTCTCCCTCTCTCTTCTCTCCTCTATCTATTCCTTTGTCGTGTGTTTCCCTCTCCTCCCTCCTCGCTCCCTCGCTCGCTCGGTGCTAAGTGTGTCCCTGTGTCTCTTAGTGAGGGCACGTCTTAGGGATCTGCGGCCTGGAGGAGACTCATACCTCAAGACATGGAGCAGGAGGAGAAGGAGGAGGAGGAGGAGGAGGAGGAGGAAAGAAGATCAGCAGGAAAACAAAGGGAGAAAAGGAAAGCATATAGAGAAGAAATTAATAAGAGGAAAATATAAAAGAAAGGAGAATAAGACAGATTTTATTATGGCATCAGAACAACTACTATAGATTTTGACGAAGAGAGAGAGTCTTCTTCTTCTTCTTCTTCTTCTTCTTCTTCTTCTTCCTCCATGCCCTGCCTCTAGTCTCTCCTCCTCCCTCACACACACACACACACACACACACACACACACACACACACCTGTTCACCTCATTAGTCGCCTCATCGTGTATTCATGGGCGGGTCGTGGGGTCTTGATCTTTGCTCCCGCGCCAAGACTTTGTACCAGAAACTCCTCCTCATCCTTGCCTGGTGAACTTGGGAGGACTGTCAGGGTTTTTTATTACATTTACGTTAGTTTTGGGGGTTTGTTCATTTTCCTCTCAGTTTTTTTATGGTTGGATGAAGTGTTCGTATTCTGAGACGCTTTCGGGTTTCATAACAGGTATTCTCAAGGGCCTGAAAGGAGATTAGTCAGGGTCTCATGAGTTGTTGTTTCTCCACCTTCATGACGCAGAAGCATTGTCAGACTACCACTACGCTCATAAAACTATCCTTGGCAATACTAACACAGCCTCTACCAAAGCCTTGTCAAGCTACCACTACGCTCATAAAACTATCCTTGGCTATACTAACACAGCCTCTACCAAAGCCTTGTCAGACTATCACTAGGCTCACAACACTACCCATGGAAATGCTAATAACACAATTTATACCAAAGCTTTATCATATTATCACGAGACCCGTAAAACTGCCCATGGAAATACTACAAACACAACCTCTATCAAAGCCATGTCAAACTATCACTAAGCTCACAACACTACCCATGGAAATGCTACTAACACAACCTCTATCAAAGCCATGTCAGACTATCACTAGGCTCACAACACTACCCATGGAAACACTAGTAACACATCCTCTACCAAAGGCTTGTCAAGCTACCACTACGCTCATAAAACTATCCTTGGCTATACTAACACAGCCTCTACCACTAGGCTCACAACACTACCCATGGAAATACTACTAACACAACCTCTACCAAAGCCTTATCAAACTACCACTAGGCTCATAAAACTACCCTTGGAAATAAATATTAACACAACCTCTAATAAAGCCTTATCAAATATGGGTGTTTAAGCCCCGCAGTGCATGAGAATATCGCTCTATGTGTTTGTTATGCTCGTTTAAGGTTTGAAAAAAGGAAAAAATATCGTCAAATTTATACTCTCTTAAACTTAACGATGAGAATTAACCATTTTTTTGCACTTACTAATATATATTTTTTCCTACAATTTTTGCTCGATTGGGTGTGCGCGGCGGTGTGTCTGGGCGTGAAAAGTGTTTAAACATGCATTACTTGAGACTTCATTTGCGGGGCCATCACGGAATATTGGCGATTAGCGGCCGACGAAAACTTGTTAATGGCCCAAAAATGTGTGTGTTGAGAGAGAGGGAGAGATAGATAGATTGATAGAGAGATAGATAGACATAGAGAGGAGAGAGAAGGGAAAGAGATAGGAAGGAAAAGAGAGATAGAAAGGGAAACAGTGACAGACCGAGAGAGAGACAGACAGACACAGAACGAAAAAAAAATGTGTGTATGTGTATGTGTGTGTGTGTGTGTGTGTGTGTGTGTGTTCGCGTACCGGTCTTGTATTCACAGCGGGCTTTTATTATGCGGGCTTTTTTTATTGTTGTTTCCTTTTTTTGTTCTCTTGTGCTGTCTCCTTTGCTATAAAAAATAATAATAATAATAATAATAATAATAATCCAGTTTGTGTTCTATAATATCAGTGTTCATCAGTCCACCATTGACGCCTTTTCTCTTATCCTTCACATATTTCCCTCACTTTTAACGTCCCTTTTTCTCCCCCAACCCGCAGCGTTCTCTCATTTTGCCAAGACGTTATTCGGGGAAGTTGTTTTGCAGACTCGCCTGACTAACGCACCAGCGGACACACGGACGTACGCACGGACCAGCGGGCGGATCAAAGCGTTAGTGCAAAGAAGCGAAGCGAGTGAATGACATGTTTTCCTTTGCATGTTTTCGGTGAATTTCGGTGATTGGCGCAGCGAGGAGCAAGGCAAAGGAACTCATACTGACGTCGACAAATGGTTCAGCCGGAAGGAGTGTCGTTCGCCTTGGTCTGATCACGCCAACCAAGCAGAATAAGTAAAGGAATAACCAAAGGAATAAGGCAAAGGAACTCATAATGACGCCAGCCAGTCGGATAAAGTGACGGAGAGTCGAACTTTGGATCTCTTGGTTGTGAGGCGAGCGTGTTAACCATTGCACATAGATAGATAGACAGACAGACAGAGAGAGAGAGAGAGAGAGAGATGCACAAACTGTAGATTCTTTCAGTCTTCCCCTTCCTCTAATTTGTTCCCTTCCTCCTCCTCCTCCTCCTCCTCCTCTTCTTGCACCTCGTCCATATAGCACCCTAATTCCGCACCGTACACCTCTCCCTGCTGCTCTCGCGTCCGCCCTTCCTTCGCTCCCTGTCCGCCTCCTCGCCTCCGCAGATGGGCAGCCACTCAACGCTAAACGGTCACACTCCTCGCTGATGATAACCGAGTGCTGGCCCGCCCCTTGCGCCCCTATGATCCCCTTGTCTCGTACCCTTTGCCTCCTGCCTTCCTGCCCTTTCCTCCCCTACGATTCTGCTTCATCTTGCCCAACGTTACCAGATTGTCGTACTTGGCGTATTGTTTTTGCCGATTTCTGACCAAAAACCATCGCACCCACAAAGATAACGATGTGCATTTATAATTATCGTTAAATCGTTAATTATTGATGCTCTTTTTTGCGATATTTATGGGCCAGAAACCGGGAAATACAATGTTGTGCGTACGATAATATGGTAACGTTGCGCTTACCCCTTCCCTTCGTTGTAACCCTTCGATTCCTGTCTTCCTGTCGTTTTCAAGTGCGTTAGTCTCCTCTTCTTCTTCGTCGTTCCTCTTGCCTTCCTGACCCTTCCTCCCTTACGATCTTGCCTCTTGCCGCTTGCCCCTTCCCTTCGTTCTTACCCTTCAGTTCCTCCTTTCCTGTCGTTTTCAAGTGCGTTAGTCTCCTCTTCTTCTTCGTTGTTCCTCTTGCCTACCTGACCCTTCCTCCCTTACGATCTTGCCTCTTGCCCCTTCCCTTCGTTCTTACCCTTCTGTTCCTGCTTTCCTGTCGTTTTCAAGTGCGTTAGTCTCCTCCTCTTCTTCGTCGTTCCTCTTGCCTTCCTGACCCTTCCTCCCTTACGATCTTGCCTCTTGGCCATTTGCAACATTCATTTTCCACACACATATAGGCCTAATTTTTCAGACTAATACTTTTCCAAACATATTTACTCTTCAGAGGTGTCACCGTTTTCGGCCATATTTTTCAAGACAATTTTTTTCCAAATGTATATATTCTTCATGGGTCAGACTTCCAAAAAAACAAAGCTAATCACAACGCACCTCCGAAATTGAAGTCATATGAAAACGCTCTAAAACAAACTCCATTAACAGAACTGTCACCGTCCATTCCCTCCAGTCTTCGTTCCCTCTCCCGTAAAGTGAAATAGAAGAGAAGACAGGAAAAGACAGGCACAAAATAAGGAAAATCAGGGGGGACGTTGCAGGCTACCCCCCTCGAACATAAACACAACAGAACAGCACAGTGTTTGACATTAACTCCCCCCCCCCCCTTGTGCTGCTTCTCGTCCCCGCGCCGTGCCTCAGTGCCGCGCCAGATCCTCCTCCTCCTCCTCCTCCTCCTCCTCCTCCTCCTCGCCGTCTTTGCTTTTCCAGTTTGTATTTTTCTTCAAAGTTCCGCGAACCAACAAAACTTTCCCGCCTATGGTGATGGATCGCCCCGAGCGTTGATTGTTGCCCATACGGGGAGTGTGTTTACCTTCTCCCTCCCTCCCTCCCTCTTTCTCTCCTCCTTACCTCCCTCCTTACCTCCTACCTTCCCTCCCTCCTAGCCTCCTCCCTTCCTTCCCTGTATTCATCTCTCCTCACCCTCTCACCCTCCCTTCCTTCCTTCCTTCCTCTATTCAGCTCTCATCTTCCTCTCTCTCTCTCTCTCTCTCTCTCTCTCTCTCTCTCTCTCTCTCTCTCTCTCTCTCTCTCTCTCTCTCTCTCTCTCTCTCTCTCTCTCTCTCTCTCTCTCTCTCTCTCTCTCTCTCTCTCTCTCTCTCCTCACCTGCGTCTCACTTTTCCTCCCTCTCTCCCCTTCCTGCCTCCCTCCTTTCCTCCCTCTCTCCTGAATCCTTCCTTCTGTTCATCGTCCCTCTCCCTCCCTCCCTCCCTCCCTTTCTTCGTCAAAATCTATAGTTGTTGCTACGCCGTCAAATTTCTGTACTTTCCTTTCTTTCTTTCTATTTTGTTCCACTTTTTTATTTATTTTCTCTTTATATGCTTTCCTTTCGTTCCTTTGTTCTCCCTTCGTTCTTCCTTCTCTCAATATATTCTTCTTCCTTTATTCTCCTTTTCTTCTTCCTCCTCCTCCTCTTTTTCGTCCATATCTCAGTCATTTTCTTCCTTTTTATCCTATTCTGTTAGTCTTTTATTGATTTTCTCTATATATATTCTTTCCTTCCCTTATTCTCCTCCTCCCTCAGTTCCTCTTCCTCCTCCTCCTCCTCCTCCTTCTCCTCGTCCGCATTCTCCCCTCTATTCATACATCTCCATTTATTTATTCTTTTTATCAATCTGCACACTCCTTCCTTCCTACCTTCCTTCCTTCCTTCTCCGTCATTCCAATCATCTCCTCCATCTCCCTTTTTTCTCTCCTTTACTTTCCTTTTTCGTTCCTGTTCCGCACCTCCTCCTCCTCCTCCTCTTCCTTCTCCTCCTTCTCCTCCTCCTCCTCCTCCTCCTCCTCCTCCTCCTCCTGGTAAAACGGTAAGTGGAGGAACTTGTCTATGGGTTCTGTAATTTGATGGAGGGAAAACTTGGAGAAAAGAGAGAGAGAGAGAGAGAGAGAGAGAGAGAGAGAGAGAGAGAGAGAGAGAGAGAGAGAGAGAGAGAGAGAGAGAGAGAGAGAGAGAGAGAGAGAGAGAGAGAGAGAGACGTGGCTGGAAGCGGCGTCAACAATCTGGTTACTCGTGGTCGAAGGGACAAATCCGTGAGCTTGTGGCGGCGAGGGAGGAGGAGGGAAGGAGGAGAGGAGAAGGAGGGAAAGAAAGCAGGGAAGTGAAGAGGGTAGAAAAGAGGAAGAGAGGAGGAAGGAAAGCAGATAAATGACTAATAGAGAAGGAAGGAAGAAGGGGAAGGAGGGAGGAGGGAAGGAATGAAGGAAGGAAGGTAAGGGGTGTGGTAGGCCTGGGAAGGGATATAGGTCAGGTTGGGTGACTGGAAGAGTGTGTTAGGGAGGTAGGGAGGGCCGGAGAGGAAGGAAGTGCGGGAGGCGGGGAAGGGACGAAGGTAAGGAGGGTGAAGATGAGAGGAAGGTAGGAAGGAAAGAATATGAGAAGAGGGAGGAAAGAGAGAAGTGACGAGGGGAAGGAATGGAAGGAAAGGGGAGAGGAGAGGGAGAAAAGTAGAGAAGGGAGGAGAGGAAGGAGAAAGAAGAGAGAAGAAAGAAGAAGGAAGAAAAAAACAGGAAGGATATAAGTAAAGCTGGAGGAGCCACAATACACCACCACCACCACCATCACCACCACCACCACCACCACCATCACCACCACCACCACCACCACCACCACCAACGGCGTGAGAGGAGAGCTTGAAGTCAGCCAGGTAGAGAAGCTTACCTGGGCGTGGTGGTGTTGGTGGTGGTGAAGGCAGCGAGTGGGAATCTATCATTTGGATATAGCATAAGCGTTCCCTCCTCCTCCTCCTCCTCCTCCTTCTCCTCCTCTTCCTCTTCCTAAGCCTCTATTCATTTGGTTATTTAATTCGGTGGTTTGCCCATGTGTGTGTGTGTGTGTGTGTGTGTGTGTGTGTGTTTGAGCTGATTGGGGTACCTTGATCGCACCTTTACGAGAGTCATTAGGAAGTGGTGTAGTGGTGGTGGTGGTGGTGATGGTGGTGGTGGTGATGGTGATGGTGGTGGTGGCGTGGTGGCTAGTCATCACAAGTCCAGCACGTGATCAGTCCGTCAACACACTACCACAATCCCACATTCAAGGGACGTCACACCGCCACACATCAGGGAAAAGGAAACATAGAGAAGAAAAGTACAAGAAACATTAAAATTCTCAGGTGATTGGATTCCGTAAGTTTTGTGAGAGGTGGATCTATATTTCAGACGCCTCCTCCTCCTCCTCCTCCTCCTCCTCCTCGGCCTTCCTCCAAGCTTCCCATCTACAAGAGACACACGGGGAATCGAAGGTATGGGGCCGGGAACTCGTGGTGGTCAAGGCGAGAGGAAGTTAAAGGCCGCTGTTGTCTGCCCCTCGCGGTACAAAGAAGGGATTAAAAGATACCAAATGTGACGGAATCAAGTCAGCTGAGTATTTTTGTATGTGTTGCCTGAAGTAGGGTAGGCGGTGGCTGAGTGGTAGCGTGCTGGGCCCACATTCACCACGTGATGGACGACGCGAGTTTGAATCCCCACGCTACCACCTGGGATTTTTCAGTTACCGCCGAGTGGCTTAAAACTACCCACATGCTGTCCTGAAGACCACCCATCAACCTGGACTCAAGAGGAAACCGTCCAAGTGAATCAAGAAGGAGTTCCGGGGGGCAGCATGAGCCAAGAGAAGACGGCGCCATGACTGCGCCATGATGGGCTGGGGCCGAATACCATCCACGCCCCTCAAGTAAGCCTACCGGCGCTATAGGCATATACGTGAAAAAAAAAAGTGGCGGTAGGCTTTCTTGAGGGGCCTTATAGACGGCACCAGTCAGTTTGTGGCGCTGGCTAATTTTATTTATGGTGACTGCCGTGATGTATGACACATGCTTGGCTCATGCTGCCTCCCGGTGCTCCTCTTGCCCGAAGTCACGGAAGTTAAAGGTTGATTGAAGATCCGGACAGCATGTGGGTAATCTTCCGCCACTCAGCGATGACTTGAAAAATCGGCGTGTTTCGGTGGGGACTCGAACCACGCCCGCACGCTAACCACTCAGCCACCGCCTCTCACCTCCCTCTTATTATACTCTACAAGCCCTCTAAAGTATCCTAAAGCGGTAATGTTATGTTATATCTCATGTCACAAGCAACGCAAATTGTTCTAAATCGCGAATGTTGTTTCCAATCGCCTATCCTGAGTAGCACGCCTCCCCCTCGCTTCTGACACCTTTAAGAGGGGTTCCGATGCCTCCAGAGCGATGCTGGGAATACAGTTATGGCATTAGCTCTCCCTCCTGTGAGCTAGCTTATGTTGGTTACTCTACTTTATGATTCTCGGCTTGGAAATTATATTGTATCCAGATTATTATAGATTCTCTGTCTATCTATCTACCTATCTCTATCTATCTATCTATATCTATCTCCCTGGACAAATGACAATGACGAGAGAGAGAGAGAGAGAGAGAGAGAGAGAGAGAGAGAGAGAGAGAGAGAGAGTACTGAAGGATCACCTCTCTCTCTCTCTCTCTCTCTCTCTCTCTCTCTCTCTCTCTCTATCACTCTATCTCTCTCTCTCTCTCTCTCTCTCTCTCTCTCTCTCTCTCTCTCTCTCTCTCTCTCTTCTCAGAAACAACAATGTCTATAAATTTAAAAGGACGAGTAAAAAAAAAAAGGCTGACGCTCTTTACTTTATTATTTGTTTGTCGAGGTGTGAGACAAAGAGGAGGAGGAGGAGGAGGAGGAGGAGGAGGAGGAGGAGGAGGAGGGGAAGGAAGAGGAGGAGGAGGAGGACGACCTTTCTTTATTCATCCTGCGGCTTCCATTAGAACTCCATTAACATCGTGTGTGTGTGTGTGTGTGTGTGTGTGTGTGTGTGTGTGTGTGTGTGTGTGTGTGTGTGTGTCTAGGTTTGAAAGAGAATATCAGAGAAAATATGAAAAAAGAAAGAAAAGACACAGAGAGAAGGAAATAAAGGAGAGAGAGAGAGAGAGAGATCACCACCATCACTATCATCCCTCCCCTTCCCTTCCCTACCCTTACGCTCCCTCCCTCCCCTTCCCATCTCTACCCTTCCCATCCTCCCCTTCCGTTCTCTACCCTTCCCATCCTCCCCTCCTTTCCCTACCCTTCCCTTCCCACGCCTTCCCATCCTCCCTCCCACTCCCTTCTCTACCCTTCACATTCTCCCTTCCTTTCCCTACCCTTCCCTTCCCTCGCCTTCCCATCCATCCATCCTTTCCCATCCCTTCCCTTCCCATGTCCACTCAGGTTACGAACGGCCCCACGCAATCAATCCTTTACCTTCCTTTCCCTTCACCCTCCCTTCGCTTTCCCTCCTTCCTTCCCCTCCCTTTCCCTCCTCCCTTCCCATCCCTTCCCTTCCCTTCCCATGCCCACTCAGGATACGGACGAGCCCACGCAATCAACTGACAGGGCAAGGCTCGCAACATTACTTTCCTTCCCCACCCGTGAACCTAATGACCGCGAGAAAAAGGAGAATGAAAAAAGACTCCCCACCATCCCTAAGGAAAAAAACTCCCTCCTCCCTAATCCATCCACACAATTTTTGCATGACTTTTCCGACTAATGATAAAAATGAATATATGTGCAGAAGGTGACTTTGGATAGGAAATAGTTACCCCTCAGCCTCGTTTTTTGACCTAATATTTTCAGCTTTTTTTATCTCCTCTCTTACTGTTTTGTGAATAGAGGAAATATGATGAAAGTATTAATGGAGAGTAAAATTTAAAGAGGTAGAGAGAGATAGATAGACAGACAGACAGACAGACAGACAGACAGACAGACAGACAGACAGACAGACAGACAGACAGACAGACAGATGAGGAGGAAGGAAAAAGTTAAAAAATATATATAAAATAAGTCGGTGGATTAGGGAGAAAAAAGTTAGTCGCGTTCACAAAAGAAAGAAAAAAAAAGTTGAGAGAAAAATATTAATGAGAGAGAAAGAGAGAGAGAGAGAGAGAGAGAGAGAGAGAGAGAGAGAGAGAGAGAGAGAGAGAGAGAGAGAGAGAGAGAGAGAGAGAGAGAGAATATATCGATACTAGAATTAAAGAAAAATAATTGAAAGAGAAATAAAGACAAAAAAAAGTAAAAGAAAGAAAGAAAGAAAGAAAGAAAGAAAGTAAGGGGTAAAAAAGAAAGAGAGAGAGAGAGAGAGAGAGAGAGAGAGAGAGAGAGAGAGAGAGAGAGAGAGAGAGAGAGAGAGAGAGAGAGAGAGAGAGAGAGAGAGAGAGAGAGAGAGAGAGAGAGAGAGAGAGAGAGATGGAAATAGCCGGTGAGTTAGGAGACAAGGGAGGAACGTAATGAAGGAGGGAAGAGGAAGAAGGATTAGGAGGGAAACGGAGGAGGAAGAAAATTAAGAAGATGCGTGGCAGGAGAAAAGAGGAGGAAGAAAGAAGAGAAGAAGAGGCTAAAAGTATCAGGAAAAAGAGGAGGGAGCGAGTATAGAAGTGAGGAAGATATGGAAGAGAAGAAAGAAAAGAGGAAAAAAGAACAAAATTATTAATGGAAAAATAAAAGGATAGGAAGGAGGACAGAAAATCGAATGAGAACGGAATACAAAGGGAAAAGAGGAAAAACTGTTGGAGAAAAGGTATTAGAAAGGAGGAGGAGGGAAAGGAAATTAAAGAAGAAAATAAAAGGAAAATAAGAAAGATAGGAGAGAAAGTAATGGAGAGGAAAGGAGAAAGGAGGAAGAGAAAACCATAACGAAAAAGAAAGGAGAAAGGAGAAAGGGAAAGAAATGTAGGAGAGAGAAAGAAGGGGAGGAGAAGGGAGGGAGAGGGAACCATATGAAGCAAAAAGGAAGGAGAATTTATCAAGAAGGGAAGAAAGAAAAAAAAAGTTAAGTAGGCGATTCGAAACGGTGACAGTGGCAGTAGTAGTAGTAGTAGTATAAGTAGTAGTAGTAGTAGTAGTAGTAGTAGTAGCAGTAGTAGTAGTAGTAGTAGTAGTTGTAGTAGTAGTAGTTGTAGCAGTAATAGTAGTAGTAGTAGTAGTAGTAGTAGTAGTAGTAGTGGTAATAGTAGTAGTAGCAGTAGTAGTAGCAGTAATAGTAGTAGTAGTGGTAGTAGTAGTAGTAGTAGTAGTAGAAGTAGATGACAGCGACAGTGGTTGGGAAAGCGATGTTAGATGCTTATAGAGAAACAGTAAGGAAGAGTTACACGGGTACCATCACGCCGGCAGGGAACGTCACACGAGACTGGAGTTGTGGGCAAAAGTTCCATTAATCTTCACTAGTACACCTAACCAGAAGGCGCCGTACGAGCAGCAACCGAGATTATGATGGAGGGAGTCATGCAAAAGCCCTTATGCATCACGGCGGGTCTCACTCACGCTAATAGCAACTGTAACCTTCCCCGCCTTACAAGTCCTTACCAGCCCGGCACCGCGCAGTAGTCACCCGCCGCCCTGGTAGGTACAACAGCTTCCAATCTACTCTTTTCAGCGCCCCCCTTCTCGTGATCCTGCTTGCTGTGTCCTAGTAATTGGATACAAGCGGGACTAGATTGCATACAAAACTTGCAAGGCGGAGGAGGAAGAGGTTGCGTAGGTAGGAAGGGAGGGAGAGAAGGAAAGAGGAAGGGAGGTTGATAAGGAGCTTCAGTAAGTCAAGTGTTTCCTGCAGAATCGACTCATTAACAGCTCTGGTACTGCAATTATCTTTCTTATTTGTATCAGTAGCAACGTCATTAGTAGTTGTAGTAGTAGTAGTAGTAGTTGTAGGGTATCAGGACACCTCTCCTCCCGAAATTGACCTCTCTTTCGGCCACCTCTTTTGACTTTTTTTAGGAGCAGCGAGTAGCGGGCTTTTTTTTATTATTGTTTCCTTTTTTGTGTGCCCTTGAGCTGTCTCCTTTGTTGTAAAAAGAAAATAGTAGTAGTAGTAGTAGTAGTAGTAGTAGTAGTAGTAGTGGTAGTAGTAGTAGTAGTGGTAGTAGTAGTAATAGTAATTTAACTTTTTTTCTTTCTCTTTTCCTTCTTTCAACCCTTTCTTCTCTCCTTCATTCATTCATACATATATTCATCCATTCACTAAGTCTATATTTTTCCTTTCTTTCCTTCCTTCCTTCCTTCGATCATTCATTCCCTCATACATCCGTTACATTCACTCCTTCAACTGTCCTTCCTTCTCTCCATCCTTCCTTCTTTCATCTTTACCTGATAATATTAACCCAAAGAAACAAAACAGCAGCAACCCAGATCCCTTAACACACATGCGCATTCTATCCCATGACATCACGAACCCGACAAAGCCCAGCGCGCCGTATGTCAGAGGAATGGAGGAGGGGACGGACGAGGCCTCACTGTCCCCTCATATATTCGCGTGTTACCCCCGTTTTGTGGCGCCGGTGGTTGATGGGCAAGGCGTGTAAGTGTGAGCCCATCGTTGCGGCCTCGCTGTGTGCCCGGACCGAGGCGTGATCTGTCCTCGTTGGGCCGTGAAGAGGAAAAAGGCGAGAGGGTGTGTGCGTGTATGTGTGATGGGGGTGAGGTGGTGGTGATGGTGGTGGTGGTTGTAGTGTTTGCGTGTGTGTGTGTGAAGCATGTGAATTTGGACACACACACACACGCACACACACACACACACACACACACACACACACATGGGCTAAAAACTGCTCTTCCATGTTTCCTCCTCCTCCTCCTCCTCCTCCTCCTCCTCCTCCTCTCAAGGGAAATAAGCACCCGCCATGATGGCCCTTGCTGTTGGCGTCTTTTAATGAACCGCGGCAGGCAAACAGGAGGAGGAGGAGGAGGAGGAGGAGGAGGAGGAGGAGGAGGAGGAGGAGGAGGAGGAGGAGGAGGAGGAGGAATAGGAGGAGGAGGAAGAAAAAGTAGCATAATAATTTCAACCTCCAAACCTCTCCAAACTCATTCTCGTCCCTTCTCTCCCCTTCTCCCCTACTTCCCCTCCCCTCTTCCCCCACCCCTCCCTCAACCCCTTCCTTCACAAACATTTATCTCCCTTTCCTTCCCCTCCCTCTACATTTCCTCCTTTTCTCAACATGATGACCTCCTCCTCCCCTCCTCCTCCTCAACCCTGCCAGCTTCCGCCACCCTCCCAAAGTTCCGAAGTCCAGGCCGGGTCGAGTCTCTTCTGTGCATCTCCCGCCTGACTAAACGGGTCGCCGTGCAGAGCGGGTTGCATGGCGGATTGACTCGGGACTCTCCTGCTTTATTTTGTATTTCTCTCGTGTTGTCCGGGGAATGTTTTTTTGGTGTTTGTCGACTCGTTGCTGGAGAGAGAGAGAGAGAGAGAGAGAGAATGAAAGAGTGGGAGAGTGTGTGTGTGAGAGAGAGAGAGTAATGAGAGAGTGTGTGTGTATGTGTGAGAGAGAGAAAGAAAGAAAGAAAGAAAGAAAGAAAGAAAAGATAAAAAAGAAAAGAGTAAGAGAAAGAAAGAAAGAAAGAAGGAAAGAAAGAAATAAAAGAGCAAGAGAGAGAGAGAGAGAGAGAGAGAGAGAGAGAGAGAGAGAGAGAGAGAGAGAGAGAGAGAGAGAGAGAGAGAGAGAGAGAGAGAGAAAAAAATAGATAAAATAAAAAAGAAAAAAAAAAAAAAAAAAAAAAAATCACCACACAGAGAGAGAGAGAGAGAGAGAGAGAGAGAGAGAGAGAGAGAGAGAGAGAGAGAGAGAGAGAGAGAGAGAGAGAGAGAGAGAGAGAGAGAGAGATGAGTCCTCCAACCTCCCTCCGTTCCTACCTTATCTTTTTCCTAACATTTTCTGCCCGTTTTTTTTTCTAATTTTCATCATTCTTTCATTCCTTAATTGATTTCCTATTTCTCTCTCTCTCTCTCTCTCTCTCTCTCTCTCTCTCTCTCCTTTTCTTTCGTCTACATTTGAATCTTTCCTTCCTTCCTTCCTTTTAACTTTTCTTTCTCATTTCCTTTTTTCTTTCCTTCGTATCTTTATTCCTTTATTCATTCATTTATTTCTTCTTTCACTTTATTATTCTTTCTTCCTTCCTCCCTCTTTTACTTCCTTCATTTAATCGTCTGTCTCCTACATTCATTCAAATATTCTCTTCTTTCTTTCTTCCTTCCTTCCTTCTTTTCCTCTTTCCTTAGCCTGCCTTCTTCATTCATTTGTTTTCCTTCCTTCCTTCCTTCCTTCCATTCCTGCCTCCCTTCTTCCTACCTTCCTTCCTCCCTCCTTCCTACCTTCCTTCCTTCCTTCCATTCCATTCCTGACACCCTCCTTCATTCCTACCTTCCTTCATTCATTACTAAGTCCCTTCCCACCTTCCTTCCTTCATACATTCCTTCAATCCATACCTGCCTCCTCCTTCCTACCTTCCTTCCTTCCATTCCATTCCTTTCTTCCTTCCATTCCATTCCTTCCTCCCTTCCCTCCTTCCTTCCCTCGCCCGCCTGTTCTGAACCGAGACTGAAGCCGCGAATTAAACCTGTCAGTTTCAGTCTGTCTTATTTTTTGGGTTGGTGAAGGGAGTTGATTGTGTGTGTGTGCCTGCTCGTGTGTGTGTGTGTGTGTGTGTGTGTATATGTTGTTGTTGTTGAGAAATTCATTATTGTTTAAGTCTATCATTAATTAAACAAGCTTGTGTGTGTGTGTGTGTGTGTGTGTGTGTGTGTGTGTGTGTGTGTGTGTGTGTGTGTGTGTGTGTGTGTGTGTGTGTGTGTGTGTGTGTGTGTGTGTGTGTGTGTGTGTGTGTGTGTGTGTGTGTGTGTGTTGTTGTTGTTGAGAAATTCATTATTGTTTAAGTCTATCATTAATTAAACAAGCTTGTGTGTGTGTGTGTGTGTGTGTGTGTGTGTGTGTGTGTGTGTGTGTGTGTGTGTGTGTGTGTGTGTGTGTGTGTGTGTGTGTGTGTGTGTGTGTTGTTGAGAAATTCATTATTGTTTAAGTCTATCATTAATTAAACAAGCTTGTGTGTGTGTGTGTGTGTGTGTGTGTGTGTGTGTGTGTATGTGTGTGTGTGTGTGTGAATGTCGTTTTACGGACTAATATCTCTTAAGCTTTCGTTATATTACATTCCAAACGTTGCATTAGCGTAAGAAATGACGCAAAGAAATACTCGCCTTTATTTTTCATTTTCTGTGTTTCAAAATGCGAGACAGCGTTTAATTCTCTCCTTTCCTTCAGTCCTGCAATATCTAAAGGGACATGCATTCAGTTTATAATATTTTACGTTTCTGTGGAGGACTTTAACTCTTTTTCCATTCTCAGTGTTTTGAAGTGTTGTGTCTGGCAATACCTAAAGGTGGTTACATGATTTTTTACAATGCTCTCGAGTTTCTGTGAAGAGTTTGAGGTTTTATTTTTCAAGCTCCGGTACTTCTAAGGGGTTGATGGACGCATATACTTGAGATTTCTAAGGGGGAGAGAGAGAGAGAGAGAGAGAGAGAGAGAGAGAGAGAGAGAGAGAGAGAGAGAGAGAGAGAGAGAGAGAGAGTGTCTGTGTGTGTGTGTGTGTGTGTGTGAGAGAGAGAGAGAGAGAGAGAGAGAGAGAGAGAGAGAGAGAGAGAGAGAGAGAGAGAGAGAGAGAGAGAGAGAGAGTGTGTGTGTGTGTGTGTGTGTGTGTGTGTGTGAGAGAGAGAGAGAGAGAGAGAGAGAGAGAGAGAGAGAGAGAGAGAGAGAGAGAGAGAGAGAGAGAGAGAGAGAGAGAGAGAGAGAGAGAGAGAGAGAGAGAGAGAGAGAGAGAGAGAGAGAGAGAGAGAGAGAGAGAGAGAGAGAGAGAGAGAGAGAGAGAGAGAGAGAGAGAGAGAGAGAGAGAGAGAGAGGTATTTCCAAACTGGTGTGGCTTGTATTATTTTTTTTTTTTTTATTAGGAATTTTTAATAGAGGTAAGAAGAAAGGGTTTATCAGTAATATGTTTTCTTATTTTTTTTCTTTCCTTTTTCTTTCTTTGTTTTCCTATTTTCTTTGTTTTTCATACTTGTTCTTGTTTTTTCTTTGTTTGTTTTCTTTTCTTTCTCATCTCTCTCCTTTCTTTTTCGCTTTTTTTCATTCTCTTCATTTTTCTCCCCTTTTCTTTCTTTTCCTTACTTTTTTCTTTCTTTTTTTCTCTCTCCCTCCCTCCTCGATCCCTCTCTATCTCTTTCTTTCTTTCTTTCTTTCTTACTCTCTCTCTCTCTCTCTCTCTCTCTCTCTCTCTCTCTCTCTCTCTCTCTCTCTCTCCCAGCACCCCTAATCGTTAATCTCCACAAGCTCAGATATTTCAACCGAGTATTTTTTTCCCTGGTCTTCGAGGCAAAAATTCGGCTCCAAAATCTATTCCCGAGCTTAAGCGAATTTCTTGGCCTAAAGTTTCCCCTTCGATTATTCCTTAGAGACGCGGGATGAAAGGATTCTTCTCTCTCGGCCCTTCCCTTCCGTAGATTCTGTAACATCCTTCAACCCATCCGCCGGGGCTATTAAGTAGGGGATATTACATGGTTGGAGGAGGGAGCTTGATGTTAGGTTACGCAAGAAGGGAAGGAGAAGGGAGAGTTAGTGTATGAAGGGATAGAAGCATGGAGGAGAGAAGAAGATGAAGGAAGGGAAGAAGAAAAGGACTGAATAAGGAATGACAGTAAGAGAGAAAGAGAGAAAAGATTAAGAATAGAAGGAGGGGGCGTCATGTTAGGTTACGCAAGAAGGGAAGGAGAAGGGAGAGATAATGTGTGAAGGGATATAAGCATGGAGGAGAGGAGAAGATGAAGGAAAGGAAAAAATGAAGAAAAAGAGGAGGAGGAGGAGGAAGAGGAAGAAAAGTAGGAGGAAGGAAAAAGTTGATAAAAGGATTCGGAATTATGGGAAGAATAAACCAGTTAGAAGGAAGAGGAAAGCAGATGATAAGGAAAAGGAGGAGGAAGAGGAGGAGGAGGAGGAGGAAGAGGAAGAGGTCATTACAGTCTACCTCCTCTTAATTAAGCCTCGTGTGCTCCTCCTCCTCCTCCTCCTCCTCCTCCTCCTCAGTAGCTTTCTTTAGTCA
>NW_026111817.1:277500-336370 GCF_024679095.1 Eriocheir sinensis
TAATACTGTGTTGTAGATGCAAGTTGACACACACACACACACACACACACACACGTACACGCACACGCCAAAAGAGCTATCGCACATACGCGCAGCACTCTGGAAGTCATTTGTATGTAAGGAAAAATGTTCCGCTGGACGCCGTGACTGAGAGAGGAAAAAACACAACAAAAAAAACATCTCAAACAGCCGTAGCCAAACACACACACACACACACACACACACACACACACACACACCTTCGTCTAATTAAATTTACGAGTCACGAGCGACGAGTATTTCTTTTTTTTTATTTCACTATTCATTTCTATTTTTTTTTGTTGTTGTTGTTTTTTTGTTGTTGTTGTTGAGTGCTGGGAAATAAAAGAAAAAAAAGGAGAGTGAGCGAAGCTTTTGTTTGTGTGCATGAATGTGTGTGTGTGTGTGTGTGTGTGTGTGTGAGAGAGAGAGAGAGAGAGAGAGAGAGAGAGAGAGAGAGGGGGGTCTAAAATATCCAATACCACGATTTATTTTTATACATACATAACGAATCTCTCTCTCTCTCTCTCTCTCTCTGTTTTCGTATTTTTTTTATAGTCGAAATGGAAGTCTTACGCCGGCCGCCGCTCGCCAGGAAGTCTCGATCAGAAGGCAGGCATAAGGATTTAGTTGTCAGAAAAGATTTAGATCCCAATAAATGTAGAGTCAGACGCTAATTAGATCCTCCAGAAATCATTTTAGCTGTTTGTTTTATCTTTTTTGTTTTTTTTATTTAGGGAAGGTAGATGTTTTCGTGGTTTTAGTGAATATGAGATGTTTTGTTTTTGTTTTAGAAAGTACATATGTTTTCGTGTTTCCTTCCTCAATCAGAATGTCCTGTTGGGGTCATGAAGCATCGAAGCAAGCAGGCCGTGGTGAGTCGAGTCTTCGGTGACGTCACGGCCGGGAAGGCTGGCTCAGTGGTCTCAGGGAGGTGGGAGGGAACGGCCACGCCCGTCTGTTACGCTTCCGTGTCCGTCATTACCGCTGTTCCTGCTTGATTTACACTGAAGGTGAGACTCGTAGCATTTAAATCATCGCTTAATCCTAGTGGTGCGTGTGTAGGTGACAATTGACGCTGAAGAAATAGAAATAGTGGGTGTGACTGGCTGACTGACTGACTAACAAGTGTCCTGACCAACGTGCCAGATTGTCGTACTCAGCCTCTTATATTTACCAACTTCCGACCCCAAAACTGTCTCCTGGGCCCCAATAACTAGATTCATTTATATTTATCGTTAAAACAGTTGATTCCTGATGTTTCTTGGCAATAGGTCGGCGTCAGAAACCGGTAAATACTATGCTCTGAGTACGACAATCTGGTAACGTTGGTCCTGATTAATGTCCATATTTTCAAACCTATTGGGCTCCCATTACGACCATTTTCCAAGGCCACAGAATAGATTAACCGGGTTTTCAGGGGTGACTTTACTATCCAGGGTCCAGAAATCGTGGTGTCGTGAGTGTTGTGTTTGCTGGGTGAGTTTCTAAAGCGGACTTGTTATATAATAGGGCCAGTTCGACAGTACAACACAGTCATTATAAGCGCCCAAACCAAACGATATTCTCCTCAGTGATCCGTTATTTCCACTCAATACCAGGTACTAATAAAGAGATTTCCTGGTGTGTGGATTCCTAAAATTTCCTCCTTTCTGTATCAACGCCAAACAAGGAATTTTCGTCGTATATTGTGCTTGGTTGGGGAGCTCACAAACTTCCTGTACTGGACTGTAAAACTGGTCCATATAGTCCAGTGATCACGTGCTTAACTTACCACCATTTTGAAACAAGCGATTGAGTAGTGTTGCCAGCAGAGTATCGGCGTCTTCACAGCACACATCGCTAGCCACTTTACATTAACTGATTTCCGCTGTTGTGTGGAAGTGTATTGATGTAGCGAACTTGTTGTGTTGGTCATCGTTTAAGGTGTGAAAATGGGGTTAGACTCAACTACACAGCGCGAACGTCATCCCTCTACAACGACTGGACGGTAGCTACGTGTGTTAACCGTCGGAGGCTGTGATATACTACGCGAGATGGCTTTTTCTATAGTGACGATGGCGCCTTGTAGTGTGTAGCTTGCCATACAGTAATGTGCTGTGCTTGGTGTTAGTACCCACCAGCACGGACGAAATTGGCCAGTGATAGGGATTGACGAGCTTGTCCAGAAGGTGTTTAGCGCTGACTTCGACCCCTTCTCATCCCTCCCTCCTTCCCGTCCTCACCTCCCTCCCTTCCCCCTGCCCTCACCTCCCTCCCTTCCCTCCCTCCCTCCTCCTATCCTCACCCCTCTCCTTCCTTTCCTCAGCCCTCTCCCTCTCTCCCACCTCTCTTTCCTTATCCTCCCTCTCCCTTCCTCCCTCCTTTTTTATCCTCCCCCTCCCCCCATCCCTGCCTCCCTCCCTCTCTCCCCGCCGGGTATGTTTATGAACTGCCGCTAAAAGAGATTAAAGTAAAAATTTCGTCGGTGCTGCTAACTAAGTGAGGCGCCGAGATGAGGGAAGATTGGAGGCTGCCGGGAGAGCTTGGAGGCTGCGGGAGAGCTTGGAGGCTGCCGGGGAGAGCTTGGAGGCTGCCGGGGAGAGCTAGCACCGATGATGACACTGGTGGTGATGCTGTTTCTTCGTCCTTCGTCTGTTCCTTCGTCGTCCTTCGTTCTTAGAAAATATTGGAGGCTGCCAGGGAGAGCTTGCACCCAATGATAACCCTGATGCTACCACCGCTGTTGCTTCCCCCTCGTCTTTCATCCTGTTCCTTCTCCTCCCGTCCTTCGTAATGAGGAAAGATTGCAGGCTGCCGAGGAGAGCTTGCACCCACTTATAACCCTGATGCTACTGCCGCTGTTGCCTCCTCCTCGCCCTCTTTTCCCGGGCACTGATCCATCGCCGGCGTGAAATTCGATAAAGTTACACCAAAATGAAGTTACCCCCGCGAGGCTGCCACTCTGGGGAGACACGGGGCGCGGCGTCGAAAGTGTGTTTTGGGAGCAACTTTTCTCGTC
Organism: Eriocheir sinensis; assembly: GCF_024679095.1. Lineage (NCBI taxonomy): Eukaryota > Metazoa > Arthropoda > Malacostraca > Decapoda > Varunidae > Eriocheir > Eriocheir sinensis. The sequence goes on from NW_026111817.1 coordinate 280,520, forward strand.
CCTTTGTCGCGGAGGAGAGTTTCAAGAGGTAGAGTCCACGACGCTACCATGACTGTTTGTATTTGTGTGTTGGTATTTGTCCCTTGAGGCGACCTGGTGACGATTGACGCTGAAGAAACTCATCTCCACTCCGTTACAGATCTCCGTTACTCATCTCCATTCCTCCGTCACTCAGCTCCTCTCCTCCCCCGCGTTGCTCCTCGCTGGCCGTCAATCCCTCGCTATATCGGGAGATTTTGTCTATTAGGGGGCAGCGATACCCTCGGGACGGACCCATTAGACGCCGGGCTCGTGCGAAGCTTGGAGCGAAAGCCGCGTTCATCCGAGGCATTGCTTGTCCTTAGTGCAATTACCAGAACACTTGTTAGTAATGCATGATAATCTGGGGGCCCGGGGGTCATTAACATTATCATAAACATCGCTTATAAATCAGATGGACGCATGATATTCATATTTGTTTGTGTTTACTGAGAGAGAGAGAGAGAGAGAGAGAGAGAGAGAGAGAGAGAGAGAGAGAGAGAGAGAGAGAGAGAGAGAGAGAGAGAGAGAGAGAGAGAGAGAGAGAGACTGACTGACTGACTGACTCGTATGGGTTTGGGGCATTTCCAGGGGTAGTTCTATGATCCTGGTGGTAGCTCGACGATGCTTATACCAAGAACATGAAAAAATACTTATTACAACGCGATTGATCTCCGTTTTGTCCTCTGAAAAGAATTTATGTAAGGGACGAAAGCTTCTCATAATGCCGACCATAGTACTAGCCTGGTGACCTCGTATATAGCGTCCTTCCCCTTGCCCCGTCCCTATCGCCCCATCCCCCTTCGCCCCGTTGCCTTGCCCCGTCTTCCCTCGCCCCGTCCCCGCCAGCCTCCCAACCCTCGCGGGGAAAAGGCCGCCGGGGAACAAACTTTCATGAACTTGATAGAAATTTTAGGGCCAACTCAAGACCTGCTGTTGCGGGTCGAAGTTTGGGGATCAGTCAACGGCGGAGGAGGAGGTGGACTTGAGGCGACTTGGCAGGACCTCAAGTTACTGTGTTAGGGAAATTAAGTGATAAAGGAGCGGAAATAAGTGATGGAAAAATGGAGATAAGTAACGAAGGAAAGGAGATGAGTAATGGAGGATAGGAGATGAGTAACGAAGGAAAGATGAGTCATGGAGGAAAGGAGATGAGTAACGGAGGAAAGGAGATGAGTAACGGAGGATAGGAGATGAGTAACGAAGGAAAGATGAGTCATGGAGGAATGGAGATGAGTAACGGAGGAGAGGAGATGAGTAACGGAGGAAAGGAGATGAGTAACGGAGGAGAGGAGATGAGTAACGGAGGAAAGGAGATGAGTAACGGAGAAGAGAACAGTCACTACACCAAGTATTCAAAACGTTGTCTATTTGTTTGTCTCACCCTAAAGCTCCTCCCTGACCCTATTAAATGCGATCCGATCCCTCTCTCCTTCCCTCCACCCTCGCAAACAAGATCCCTATTCGTGGGGTCAAGACGATCAACACACATCTTATCCACGCAGACACCCTATTCAATTCAGTTTTATGCGATCTGATCCTTCTCTTGTTCCACTCGACCCACAAGCAAATTAGACAAGAGGATCCTGTTCAACGTACATCGTATTCATAAAGGCAATCCGATCCTTCTCTGCTCACCTAAGAAGACAATCCTACTCATTGCTGATCCTATTTAATTTAACATCCTATTCATGCAGGCCAGGCGATCCTATTCAATGCTATCCAATCCCTTCCTGTTCACCACGACCCACGAAAACAAAATGATCCTATTCCAAGCACGTCCCAGTGATGCAGATAAGACCCGATCCTATTCAATGCGATCCGCTCCTCCTCTGCTTGCCATGACCCTCACAGACAAGGTCCTATACCTCTCACATCCCATTCAGTGCGATCCGATCCTCCTCCTGGCATACAAGACGCCGGCCGCAATTACTTAACCAAAGCTGATGAGGGTGAGTGCGGAGGCAGATGATGGAGGATTCGAACCCTTTTAATGAGATGCTGAAGAAGTCTTGCCCATTCATTTGGTTTCTGGAGCAGTGAGTGAATGGAGGAGTGAATGGAGAGAGAGAGAGAGAGAGAGAGAGAGAGAGAGAGAGAGAGAGAGAGAGAGAGAGAGAGAGAGAGAGCATGAGCATTGATATGGCTGGCAGCAGAATATGAAGATCAAATAACAAAAAGTTTCCCAGGAGATATTTTATTTATTTCTCAACCTCCTCCTCCTCCTCCTCCTCTTTCTCCTCCTCCTTAGCCTTTGTTCTCTTCTCATTCTCTCATTCATTCCTTTTCTTTCCTCTTCCATGTCTATTCCATTTTCACTCTTCCTCTTCATCTTCCTCCTCATCTTTCTCCTTTTCAACTGCTACTCTTCTCCTCCTCCTCCTCCTCATCTTCCTCATCATCTTCCTCCTTTTCAGCTGTTACTCTTCTCCTCCTCCTCCTTCTCATCTTCCTCCTTTTCAGCTGTTACTCTTCTCCTCCTCCTCCTTCTCATCTTCCTCCTCATCTTCCTCCTTTTCAGCTGTTACTCTTCTCATTCCATCATGCATCCCTTTTCTTCCCTCCTTCACCTCAGTTCCTTCTTTGCTTATCCTCTTCCTCCTTATTTTCCCCCTTTCAGTTCCCTTTTCCTCCTCCTCCTCCTTGCAGTCACCTCTTCTTCCTTCGCCCGCTCACCACACACACACCTCACTCATTCTCTTCATTCCCTTTACTCACGAAGGTTATAGTTGTATCTGATTCTCATACATTATAACATCTACTGACTTTTGTTGTGTTGCAGGAGAGGAGAGAACGAGAGACAGACTAAACAGAAGACGGGGAGCTGAGATTGATGTCCACTACACTGCCATCACCTGCGTACTATACAGCGAAGGGTGAGTAACTATTATCCTACAAACACATAGAAATAAACACTCAATAGCTTACATGCGGAAGAGTTTTGATGTTAAGAGTAAATGAATTTCAAATGCGTAGACAGGAGATAATATTCACGTATAAAATGTAATGTTCATATATTTGTATAGAATGTTCTCGTATGAAGTCGTTACATTCTCGTATCCGTGCTTACCGTCTACCGTTGATGAGGTCTCAGGCCCCGGTCCTTATGTTCTACCTCTCTTTTTCCTGCTCATGTAACCGTTTTATCATTGTTTTACTGATTCATTTCCCATTTTCATTTTTCTCCTATTCCTTCTATCGCTTCCCTCTTTGTCCTTTCCCATTTTCATTTTTCTCCCATTCCTTCTATTGCTTCCCTCTTTGTCCTTTCCCATTTTCATTTTTCTCCTATTCCTTCTATCGCTTCCCTCTTTGTCCTTTCCCATTTTCGTTTTTCTCCCATTCCTTCTATCGCTTCCCTCTTTGTCCTTTCCTTTCCTCCCTCATGATGCTCCTCACCTTCCAGTATTTTTTCCCTATCGGTTGTATTCTTTGTCCCTCTCCCTTTCCTATTGCTTCCTCCCTCCCTATTGAATTTTTGTACGTATTCCTTTACTAATTTATACTACTTCACGGCTTCCAGCAATATATATATATATATATATATATATATATATATATATATATATATATATATATATATATATATATATATATATATATATATATATATATATATATATATATATATATATATATATATATATATATATAATAACTAGAGCAAAATAACTATCAACAGAAATTAAAAGTCCATTTTCTACAATCCATTTTGTACAATAAGTCCATAATTCCTAAAAGTGTCTCCGGAGAAAGACTGCAAGCATTGGGCCTTGAAAGACACGAAGTGAGCGTCCCTTGAAGTGACCTTATTTGAAGCCTCCCAGACACAGAGAACACACACAACATAGGAAACGGTTCTAGCGTTAATACATAAGCCCTGTTAACTTATTTAATCTTCCCCTTTCTCGGACAGACGAGCGGCCCTTAAGTGTGTCGGATAGGCAGGTTGCTTAACCACTCTGCAAGACATCCCTCCACCCTGGCAAGAGATTTTGAGCTGGACACATGCCCCTCCTCCCTGGCGAGAGCAGCGGCGGGGGACGACCAGGCACCATCTGGAAGAAGAAAAATTAATACCACTCCCACTAAAGCATATAATGAAACCAGATTGGCGATGTCATTTATGCATTACCTCCTGCTGGTCCTTTCCTCCCTGCCGCTTTGCCACACACTCCCAACACCTGTCTCTTTCATATGTTTGCTATAGCTAACATATAAGAGGAAGAGACAGGTGTTGGGGCTGCGTGGGGAGGGAAGGACCCGAAGGAGTCAACACAGAATTGATCTTGCCAATCTGGTTTCACTGTGATACAGGAGTCGCTTGTATATTCTAATATATTTCTGTAATGCAAGAAATGCTGCTTAATAAAGGCACTGGTGTGGACACTCCTCTGGTTTGATTTTGTGAAAAATCCTTCAACCTAATCCACGGAGCCTCTTTAAGGTATCTTTGACTTAGTACAGTTTTTAGGCCCATTTTTGACCTATTAATGCATAATTCGTGCAGTAATCGTGCCCATTCTGCATAATTTTAACCGTAAACAGCATTAGAATTGTGCAGAATTAGCACAAACACTGCAAGAAGTGCATGTTAATTGGCTAAAAATGCATATAAAAACTGTGCTCTTGCAGCATTTTTGCCAATGCTGCAGGTTTTTCCTAATTCTACAATTTTAACACCAATTAGTGTTAAAATTGTACGGAATAAGTAAGAAACTTGACGAATTGGCACAAACGCTGACGAAATTCATAAGAATGGACTTCAAAACAAATGGTCAGACTAAAAATCTGGAGAACCTGAAGAGTTTATCATCTATTCCTCATGATATAAATCAGGAATAAATTGAGGCTTGGCAGATGCGACAATAAACCATGCACAAAGAAATTTATAAATGAGAATCATTAAAATATTAAAATGTAAAGTTTCCTGCACCAACTGAGTGTGGTGATACAGTCCCTTCACTGAGGCAGGATCCGTGGCCTCTGGCCAGGCAGGTGAGGACGCTGCTGACTGGCTGGGGCTTCAGACGTGTCTGCCGCCGGGCACACTTGTGTAGGTTCAGAAAATATTTGCATTTCTTTACATAGCTCACACGTTACATGATGAGCAAATTTTGTTTATACCATTGGAATGTACAACCATAACACTTTTTTCAAAACACTGTAGGAAAAAATGATTTTTTTTTTTTTTCTTTTTACGTCGCGGCCTATTGCGCCGGTAGGCTTCTTCCCGGTGGGGCCTGATGGTCGGTTTATATCATGGCACAAATTTGGCCCGTTGCTTCTACACAGTAAAGCCACAAATTTGGCCCGTCGCTGGTACCGGGTTAACATAATAGAAATACTGAGTCAAGATACACACAAGCACACACCTTTCCCCTTCCATCTCAGTGTTACATTGGACTGGGCAGGCCGTACAGAGCCCCAGGGGTGGTACAGGTTGCTGGAGACTGTTGGTGATAAGATGTGCCTCTGGAGTGGGGGAAGGTCCTGCTGAGCTGCCAGAGTGTGCTGGAAGACTTGGAAGGTGACGCCCAGCCCAAGGGAGTCACTAGCCAGCAGGTCTTGTCATGTTGGTCTGTGGATATGAAGCTTGGTTAGGGAGGCTTAGAGGATGCTGTTGAAAGGGATGTGGTTGTGAAGCTTGATATATATATATATATATATATATATATATATATATATATATATATATATATATATATATATATATATATATATATATATATATATATATATATATATATATATCTATATATATATATATGTAAATAAATTATGCTGCCTAGTTTATTGTTATTGTTGTAGAATGATAAAATGTGTTTGTTTATAAGATTATCAGACTAAAGGACAAAGTACATTCCTACTGGAGAGGTAATTCAAAATAATGTAATATCCAATAGCCTAATCTCGCTGCGTTTACATCATCAAAAGTAGCTTTATGCATAGTTCATTCTTTTACAGACTATCCATTACTAACAAGCATAAGGTTTCGAATGATGAAGTTTAATTATTGAGGATGTTTACCTATAAAAAATATACCGTAATAATTATTATAAACGCACAGTGATGGAACAAAATAAAGGGTGTGTGAAAAGCCACCCGAGCGGCTCCGGCACTATAAGGGTTAAGAAACATGACCTACCGGGTTAAACCTAAGTGAAATCATATTTAATTTAATGTCACCAAGACTTTGCATTTCTACTTTAGTGAATGTTAAGTTGAGAGAGAGATTTACATAGATTTACATAGAAAATCAGACCACACAGACCCCATGGTCCAGACTTGGTGGTCTGTCCTTAAACCTAAGTGATTTTACATTAATCAGAAGACTCCAAAACGTTGCATTTCTACTCTAGTTGATATTAAGTTGAAGGAAGTGACGGTCGAGCTTATTTTTGAAGGAGTCAATCGTGTTACACTGGACCACTGATGATGGGAGCTTATTCCATTCTCGCACTACAATGTTGGTGAAGAAAAATTTGGTGCAGTCTGAATTTACTTGTCTACATCTGAGTTTTACGCCATTGTTCCTCGTATAAAGTGTCATCGATCATAAACAATGTTGATCTGTCTACATTCGTGAAACCATTAAGTATTTTAAAACATTCGATCAGTTTTCCTCGGAGGCGACGTTTCTCAAGAGAGAACATGTTAAGGGTAGAAAGCCTTTCTTCGTAGGATTTGTTGCGCAAGGAAGGGATAATTTTCGTCTGACGCTGAACACCTTCTAATTTAGCAATATCCTTTGCATGGTGAGGAGACCAAAACTGTACCGCATATTCCAAGTGGGGTCTGACTAAACTGTTGTAGAGCGAGTATTACATCTTTATTCTTAAATAAAAGTTTCTTTTAATGAAGCCCAACATTCTGTTCGCTTTATTTGCTGCATCGATGCATTGCTGTGAGAATTTGAGGTTTGACGCGATTTTGACCCCCACGTCCTTGACGCATTGAACGCTTTTGAGTTTAACGCCGCGCATTTCGTAATCAAACTTTTTATTCCTCGTTCCAACTTGAAGGACCTGGCACTTGTCTACGTTAAAGGGCATCTCCCATCTATCCGACCAAGCTGAAATTTTGTGCAAATCCTCTTGGAGGCTTTGCCTGTCTTCGTCAGTGAGAACCGAGTTACCAATCTTTGTGTCGTCTGCAAATTTACTAATGCGGTTATTGAGTCCAACATCCACGTCGTTGATGTAAATAATGAAGAGCACTGGGCCAAGAACCGAGCCCTGAGGGACGCCACTAGTGACAGGCGCCCACTCTGAGTTAAATCCGTCAATCACTACTCTTTGTTGTCTGTTGCTCAACCAATTCGCGATCCATTGGTTTACCTGACCGTCAATACCTATTTGTTTTAATTTGTAAAGTAATTTATGATGCGGGACTTTATCAAACGCTTTCTGGAAATCAAGATAGACTACGTCCAGTGATTTGGTTACGTCATAAACAGTGAAGAGGTCGTTATAAAAGGTTAATAGATTTGATAGGCAGGATCTGTTGTTTCGAAAGCCATGTTGTGAGTCCCCAATTAATGAGTGGCTTTCAAGGTAACTCACAATTTTGTCTCTAATTATGCCCTCAAGTAGCTTACCTACAACCGAAGTTAGACTAATGGGCCTGTAATTACCTGGTACTTTTTTGTCTCCTTTCTTAAAAATCGGTGTCACGTTAGCCTTTTTCCAATCTGAAGGGACAATGCCTTGTCGCAAGGACATATTGAATACGGTTGTGAGGGAGGAGAGTATTTCGCTCTTTGTTTCTTTCAGCAGAGTTGGATATACTTTATCAGGTCCAGGACTTTTATTTGTTTTAAGTGATTTGAGGGCTTTAAGGACTTCATCGGGTTTTATTTCAAAGTTGGACAATGCATGCTCGGGATTTACATTAGTACTGGTGTTGGTGGTGGTGGTGGGAGGACTGTTATTATTAAACACCGAGGAAAAGTAATTATTTAATAGGTTTGCAACGTGTTGGCTGTCAGTCACTAGTGCACCGTCGCTGTTTATTAAAGGTCCAATTCCACTTCTGATCGCCTTTCTGTTGTTTATGTAACTGAAGAAGGATTTCGGATTATTTTACAGTTGGCTGCAATATTTTCTTCATATCTACGCTTTGCCTGATGCACTAATCTTTTACTCGTCGCCTTGCATCATTGTAAAGTCTAATGTTTTCGGCGTGCTTTGGTCTTTCTTTAACCTGTAAGACAATTTTCTCTCCTTGACTGAGTGTTTAATTTCGCTATTAAACCAAGGTGGACTTTATTAGTGTTAATTCGCTTCGCACAAGGGGACAAATGTGTCCTGCTGAGTGAGTAAGTGATTTTAAAGTTTAGCCAGGCGTCCTCTGCATTGCCGTCATCTGATAGTTGCATATCTATTAGTTTTCGGATTTCTCTGAAGTTGGCTCTTTTGAAATTGGGCACCTTAACTTTATTTTCAGTCACCGATGTTTGAGCTCTAATGTCAACGCGCACTAGTTTATGATCGCAGGAACCGAGGTGTTCTCCTACCGTGACATTACTGACTAGGTTATCTTGGGTCGCTATAACAAGGTCAAGTATGTTATTTTGTCGAGTTGGTTCAGAAACCATTTGGCTTAGATAATTTTCCTCTAGAAATTCGATCATTCTATGGGACTCACCTTCTGTACCCGACAGTGTAGACCAGTAGATAGGTGGGAGGTTAAAGTCTCCTAGTATCAGTGAGTCGCTGTTATTAAGTGACTGCCTTAAGACGCTGTACATTTCAAGATCGCCATCAAGTGATTGCCCCGGAGGCCTGTAAGTGACAGATATATTTAAATTGACTTTTGCAATGTTTACTCGCACGCACAAATGTTCAACGTTACTGTTTCTTGGTGTTTTGTCAGTAGGTTGCAAGTAGCTTTTGACAACAAGGGCGACACCACCCCCTCTACGGTTTACACGATCATTGTTGAAGAATCTGTAGCCATCTATGTTATATTCGGAACTTAAATCAATATTAGTGGTGTCGATAAATGTTTCGGTTATAGCAATTACGTCAAAGTTTTCTGTCAGAGCAAGACATCGCAGTTCATCAAATTTGTTTCTTAGGCTACGCGCATTGAAACTAAGGACTCTTAGGTTATCTTGAAGCTTGGTAATAGAGTTACTGGAGGGTTCAATGTTACGAGTCTGTTGCGGTGTGAGGTGTCTATTTACACGGGCGGGATGGAAGGACGTGGCTGAGAGTCGTTTTTTGTTGTTCGGGCGTTACGTACGGCGTTGTTGAGGAGCCTTCCAAATCTGGCTGCCCCGATGGGGGACAGGTGTATGCCGTCCCTTTGGAAAAGTCTACTCTGGCCGTAGAAATCGTTCCAGGCGTTAAAGAATTCGACGTCAAGCTCTCCGCAGAGAGTCTGCAGGCGGTTGTTGAGGCTGAAGGCCTTACTGTAGAAGTCGCCCTCATCCCATGTCCGTGGTAGAATTCCTGAAATCAAAATATTAGGAGATTTAGTCTTATACTGCTGGATGAGCCTACGGTACTTGTCCAGCAGTTCCTCAGACCGGGTCGTGGTGACGTCGTTTGTACCTGTGTGGAGAACAAAGAGTGAGTCATTTGAGGCCTCAGCGGAGACCTCGTCCAGGGCAGCTGTGATGTCGTCAACACCAGCTCCAGGATAACAGTAGTTACGCCTACGACGGGGGACTCTGCCACAGAATTCAACCACCTGATGGCGAATCATAGAGTCACCGACCAAGAAGGTGCTCTGTTCTCGTCCTCCTCCTCCAGTATGGCAAATCTGTTGTAGCAATGAGTAGGATAAATGGCTCTAGGGGCGGGTCTGGCTCCTCCTCTCACGGGGGTGAAGCATTCAGCGTCAGCTCTACCGGTTCCCTGTGACGTGCCTTCTTCGGAAGGTGGCTGGGCATCGAGTGCAGGTGAGGAGGGTGATGAGGCGTCAATTGCAGGAGGGGCGACGATGTTGGCCTGGATAAACTCCTGCAAGGTATCAACAGTACTTGTTAGTTCGGTGATCTTCTTCTCGCCAGCCGTTAGCCTTTCGTCCTGTTGAAGGAGTCTCGTTTCCATCTGCTGAGTCAACAGGCAGATCTTGCAGACGGTCGATCGTCCTGAGAAGAAATGACCAGAGAAGTTTCCTGTGCAAGTCGAACATTTCTTTAGCGCCATCTTGGTAAGGAGGAGGTATCTATATATTTGCTTTGCTTTTTATTTTGCGTTGGGCTGAGGGACGCGTGCGTGAATAATCGAGATTACGTGAGAGAGAGAGAGAGAGAGAGAGAGAGAGAGAGAGAGAGAGAGAGAGAGAGAGATGGGAAGGCGTAGGAGGGAGATAGGGATGGAGGGAGGAAGAGGGCGAAGGAAAGGGGGGGAGAGAGAGAGGGTGGGAACGAGATAGGGAGTGAGGAAGGAGAGACAGAGAGGGGCAAGTGGGGGGTAGTAATGAGAGAGAGAGGGGGGCAATGGAGGGGCGGCGAGAGAAGAGAGAGAGAGAGAGAGAGAGAGAGAGAGAGAGAGAGAGATGGGAAGGCGTAGGAGGGAGATAGGGATGGAGGGAGGAAGAGGGCGAAGGAAAGGGGGGGAGAGAGAGGGTGGGAACGAGATCGGGAGTGAGGAAGGAGAGACAGAGAGGGGCAAGTGGGGGGTAGTAATGAGAGAGAGAGAGAGAGGGGCAATGGAGAGGGGAGGCGAGAGAAGAGGAGGAGCGAAACGCGAGAGGGAGGGAGGGAGGATTACTGGTCTCTGGGGAATAATCTGGTCAAGTCAGGTCAGGTAGGTCTGAACACCTGCGTAGGAAGTGGCGTCGGAGTGGAATCTGGAAATATATAAAGAATGTGGCGGAAAGAGTGTAACACTGTGTTTTGTGTATAGGTGTATATATGTTTTACAGGGCGCTACTGCGAGAGGGTAGATACAGGCGGAGAGAGGTAGTAAAAATAAGGGCAACACTTAATCCTGTCCAATGAAGCACGTGGTCGCACAGCAAACAGCACACCTCTGCGGGCAGCTAACTCGGTTGACAATAAGCAGTACGCAGCACGACGCGAAATAGCACACGGCACACAGCACAGCAAGATCTACAGTACAGTTCAGTACAGCACACGAGGGTGGATTCGCAAGCGAGAGGTCACGGAAGTGGGAGCGCGTGCGGTTTGACCTCTCGGGGTGAGGGCAAGGCGCTGACTGAGTGAGGGCAAGGCGCTGACTGAGAGAGAGAGAGAGAGAGAGAGAGAGAGAGAGAGAGAGAGGAAGATCAGAAGGGAGAGGGTAAGGAGGAAGAGGAAGAAGAATGAGTAGAGGGAAAAGAAGAGAGAGAGAGAGAGAGAGAGAGAGAGAGAGAGAGAGAGAGAGAGAGAGAGAGGAGGCGGGGGAGAGGAGGAATGTTGGATATGTAAGTGAAGAGAGAGAGAGAGAGAGAGAGAGAGAGAGAGAGAGAGAGCGAGAGAGAGACAGAGAGAGAGAGGAAAGGAGGAAAATTACGTAGCGTGGCGTAACAGACACAATGCATCAAGGTGGGACGAGTCACAGGTGATGAAGAAACGTTGTGCAATCAGACTCTTCAAAGGAGCACTCACTGCCGATCATTGATCCAGAAAACTCCCCCTCCCGCAGTGCTTACGGGTGCCTGTGTTCATTACTGTAGTTTTTTCACTGACTGCTATTTGTTATGGTCCTTTTGTTCTTGTTTGCTTGAGAAATATGGTAAAAAGTTAGAGGCGAGGCGAAGCACGGACCACCCAGACCATAGCTGCCGATACAAAGGCCCGGCTGGGGAGAAATCTCTAGCCACCTGTGACATCAAGATCAAGATCAAGAGACCAAAACAACAACAAACCCACGAGCACCCGCAGGATGACCGCCCCCGCAGGCTCCTCAGCAGGCTCCTCAGCAGGCCCCTCAGCGGAGCAGCCCAGGGTGTTCAAGCTGGTTAACCGCACATGGAAGACGCTGCCGGACAAGGGCGACGACGTGTACATCCGGGACCCCAAGCTGAAGGAGGGGTATCTCGGCGACCTCAGCAAGAAGAGCATCGTGCAGCTCCAGGAGATCCTTCAGCGCCAGGACAGGATACTCAACAACAAGTAAGGCGCACCCACGGATATGTATATTGATTTGTTTATTGCTTACTGCGAGAAATAATCCAATGCCGCATTCACGGGAGCTTAGGTTCAAGGGAGCTGCCTCGTACAAGCCTACCGGCCTCTTGCAGACTCCTATGTTCTTAATACCACAAGAAATATAATCACGAGAGTGGCTGGGCCTTCTGTTCGTGTAGACTGTGTATAAGCGAGCCGTGCACACGCATTCATAATTATTAGGTTGTTGATTATTGAAGCGTTTATGTATCTCGCTCGATCTTGTTTGATTTCTTGTCGTATTTTTTTTTATATGCCGCTGGGCGAATTAAAACTATTACTATTATTATCATTATTATTATTATTATTGTTATTATTTCTCCATCTTTTCCAGGTTCCTCGCCTCCAAGCTCAAAGACAAAGGAGAGCTGCTGAGGGAGTGCAGACGGAAAGTTGCTGAGGCTCTTGAACAAGCTCTCGACCTTCAGAAGAATGGCCCCAGAACAGACACCCCAGCAGACATCAATGCCATGGGTAGGACATTATTATCAAAACAAATACATGAGGCTTATAGTGTAAGAAGGGTAACTTGCCATTTTTATAGTTTTCTGGAAGTCTTGTTTTAAAGTGACTGCCAGACTTTATAAACCCAACGCTAGTCGAGTTTGACAGAAAAATCACACAACTTTAGGCCTATGAATCACCCACTTTAGACCACTTTTTCCTTAACTTGCTTCACCACATGATGCAGTAAGAATTCGGTCGTCAGATACCGCCACAAAAAGAACGCTGCCTCAATTGGTTCGGTCACCCCTTTTAACCAAGCAACTCATATATAGTTTCCCCTTAAAAAGACCAGTGTAAAGATTAGTGGCTAAATTTTCCTTATCTGCATAGTATGACAATAAAATGCATTCTCTGTTTATGACCTATATTTTCCTTATCTCAAGTCAACAATTTAAAGTGTTTAACTTTTATGGCCACAATTTTCCTTATCTGCAGTTGACAATGTAAAGTGTTTATGATTTATAAGGGAAATCTTTCTCCTTCAGAACGGAAAAGCCGAAGAAAAACTGCAAGCAAGCAAGAAGAGCTGCCTAAATTTTCCTAATCTGCAGTTGTTCATATAAAGTGTTTTCGATTTACAAGGTATTTTTTCCCCCCAGAATGGAAAAGCCGAAGAAAAACTGCAAGCAAGCAAGAGGCGCTGGACAGTGACGACGACGAGGCTGAGGAACTCGAAGACAGACTGGACCCCCTCAAGCTCATGGCCTACCACTCCTCCTGTGTCAAGAAACCCCCCCAGAACGAAAGGAGGCAAGTCGAAGATCATAAAGCGTCCACTGATCAAGGTCCCTGCACACACACAAAAAGAATCGTAACATTTCCACTACTTTTCACGATAATTCGCTCATTTTTTCCATCACAGAACATAAGTAAGAAAGTAACCCATAGATTTTAAAACGTCTGTTGATCAAGATTCCCACAAATGAAACAAAAAGAGTCATGACATTTCCAATACTTTCTTACAACAAAGCACACCAAATGGTCACAGAAATGTCTTGTACGTTAGGAATATTTTTTCCTGGAGATGTGATACAGTGTTTCCATTGACAGAGAGGACCAGGAGGACCCAACCAGTGCCATTGTGCAGGAACTCAAGCAGCTGGACCTTCAGGATGCTGCGCAGGAGTCTAAATCAGGCACTTCGTGTGAGTTTGGCGACAGGAGAAACCAGATGTTGGAGGACATGAGGAAACGAAACGGTCCCGTCAAAGACTCCTTCAAGCCCTTCAGGTACTGGGAATGTCAGGAGTGTTGGGGGATATATATATAGAGAGAGAGTAGATGCTCAATTTGACGAACTTCTGTTTAACAAAAATTTTCTTTAACCCCTTGACTGTGGATTTCTTACCAGAAGACATCACCAAGCTACAGGAATGGAACAAAAAGTGGCTGCTACAATTCACTGAAGAAAAATGTAGTCCTTGGGAGGGAATATCCAGCATACCAGTACCACATGGGAAACACTCCACTATCCACTACAAAGGCAAAGAATGACCTGAAAGTATATTTTACCAGGCTACCAGTGAAGGCGAAATCCGTGCCAATCGCAGTGGATGGGTTAAATGCCACATACATACATGATCATAGCAGCAGCAGACAGCATCATTGCACTGTCTTATGTCTCTTAGTGTCCAGTTTTGATATAAATGTCCACAGTGGCCAGCTCCTCAAGGGAAAGTTTGGAAAGTTTTGTTTAGTCGGCGCAACATCTGTGGTCATATGCCGGAGAGAGACAGAAGGGGGAGGAATTATAGAAGGGAACAGATCCCAGGAGATGGGACACAACCCCTGATTAATACCTGGTACCCATTCACTGCTGGGTGGACAGGGTATCGGAAAAAGCCGCCCAAATTTTTCCACTCCGCCCGGGAATCGGACCCGGGCTCTCTCGGTTGTGACCCGAGTGTGCTAACCACTGCACCACGAAGCCCCCCTCCTCAAGGGAACAAGGCATCAGAGCTAGAGATACATAGAACAACTTAAAAAAGGCTTAACAGTGTGCAAGGCTATTACAGAAAAAAGGAGGGAAAAATTTAATGACTGACTATTGTTGGAGTTTGTAAGGTAAAGTGAATAGGTGATGCAATAAGTAGATGATGGCAAAAACTATATTGATTACAACTACAACAATGCTAATGTTTTCCTCCCCTCCCCAGGCCCATTGCCAACCCCCAGCCCATCCCCGGCGTGGTGCATCATGCCACGCGGATGACCACCACCACCACCCAAAGCATCCCTGACAAGGAGGGACTCAGGCTGGAGCGCGAGTTCCTCATCAAAGAGAAGGCGAGTCACACGAGTATGATGGAATGAAGGGCTTAACCCTTGTGGCTTTGCTTTCTGAAGTGTTGTGTTACGTTGCAGGGTTCTGGAATATATGGGTCACAAGTAATGCTGGGTGACAGGATTACTTAAGGGGACAGTACTGGGTCATCCTTTTCAGTAGTAAACTCTGAAACTGCCTTCCTTCCTTCATTTGTTCTATTTCCTCCTTCATGTGATTGAAACTCTATGAAAAGGGAAGGTATTAAGACACTTCTCTAATCAAACTTGATCTTTATGTTTCCAGGGCATGTTCCTTTCAACTTATTGGGGTAGTTTGATGCAGGCATTTTATTACATAGTGATATTTTGCCCTTGACCAATTTATACTTCAAAAATATGCTGAGAAGAGTTTCACAGTACACTTTTCTCAATGGGTTTTCTTTTCATTCCAGGAGCGAGCACTTTCGGATGCACGACAACAGCTGGGGAGGATAAAGACAGACAAAATTGGGCTTCCATCGGCGGCGTCCGCACTCAGATATCGCGACACCAACATAAACAGACACCTCCTGGACTCCGACGAGAGCGATGACAGTTTATCAGACTCAAACGATTATGGCGATGAGTAGCTTGTTTATTAGAAAGAACTCTAATGCTGGAAGACCAATTCAACTCTTTGGGCAGCTTAGTAACACGGGACAAAAGTGAAAAAGATATAGAGAAGAGAACTAACTTTAAAATCAAACTGAGTACGTTTTTGTGTGGTGACAGAGACAGACTGGTGAGGATTAAAGAGAGACATAGGAGGTTTTGGGGGACAGGCAATGAGGAAAGAAGAGTGAGGAGAACGAGCTTGGTAGGAGGAAGAGGAGAAGGAAGGAGAGTGAGAAGATTGTGATTATTAGGCCCAGGTAGGGAGTGTTGGCTCTGAGTTGAGGTTTTGGGGGACAGGCAATGAGGAGGAGGAGTGAGAAAAGTGAGCTTGGTAGGAAGAGTAGAAGAAAGGAGAGTGAGATTATGCTTACGAGGCCCAGAGAGTGTTGGTTAGCTAGCACAGCCTTCCAATGAGTACAGTGTGTATTGATTGTAGAACACACACAAAAGAGTTTCACTGGTCGCAAACTGATAAATCTCGCTAAAATAACACCTCCATTTAGCATGAATTACTTTGATACTAATTTTGAGCTAAAGAGAAGGTCCACTAACTCATTTTGGGGGTGCTAAAAGAGGGAAGACATGTCCGATACTGGCAGGAATCTGAAATATCTAAGAGCAAAATAGTTGTGTGATATTACTAGATGTATTTTCCTGGTTATAGTTTACAGGTTTTGACTCCCTCTCGTACTGTCCTGTCTCCATATTCATACTTATTTTATTCATCCTAAATCTGTGATAAATTAAATGTGGTAATTGATATGTATTGAGAATAAAATACTAATACACTCTTACGTTATCCTAAGCAATGATAAATTAAAAAAGGTAATTGAAATGTGGTTAGTGGAAAATACACACCACTCTCTGTACATACCTATTGCCAATGCACAAAACAATATGAATACTTGTTACTGATATCAGGCACAAGGGAGTCTGATGTAAGAGAAAAGAATGAATCTGAAAATGACTGAGGTGAATGGTGGATGCACACGGCTGTTTAACATTAAGTATAGAATTCTACATCATCATTTTGTCCACCAGTTGTTATTCCTCGACCATCTGATAATTTTGTGTGAATATATCTGTCTTATCTAATATTCCTTTGGTGAACTGAAATAACCTTCAACTGACAACATTACAGTATTGACATTTTCCTAAAGTTTGAAGAAGTTTCCCAAAATGTACAAATATTGATTTTTATACTATTCCAAAAGAGCAAAGGAATAAATAAATTAAGTTTTTCAAAGGGTTGTTTCATTGGGGGACTGACATAACCTACAACTGACGATATTATAGCATTTACATTTTCCTCCAGTTTCAAGAAGTTTCCCAAAATGTACAAATATTGATTTTTATACTATTCCAAAAGAGCAAAGGAATAAATAAATTAAGTTTTCCAATGTGTTGTTTTACTGGGGGATTGACATAACCTACAACTGACGATATTAAAGCATTTACATTTTCCTCCAGTTTCAAGAAGTTTCCCAAAATGTACAAATATTGATTTTTATACTATTCCAAAAGAGCAAAGGAATAAATAAATTAAGTTTTTCAAAGCGTTGTTTCATTGGGGGACTGACATAACCTACAACTGACGATATTAAAGCATTTACATTTTCCTCCAGTTTCAAGAAGTTTCCCAAAATGTACAAAAACTGATTTTTATACTATTCCAAAAGAGTAAAGGAATAAATAAATTAAGTTTTCCAATGTGTTGTTTTACTGGGGGATTGACATAACCTACAACTGATGATATTACAGCATTTACATTTTCCTAAAGTTTAAAGAAGTTTCCCAAAATGTACAAATATTGATTTTTATACTATTCCAAAAGAGCAAAGGAATAAATAAATTAAGTTTTTCAAAGGGTTGTTTCATTGGGGGACCGATATAACCTACAACTGACGATATTAAAGCATTTACATTTTCCTAAAGTTTCAAGATGTTTCCCAAAATGTACAAATATTGATTTTTATACTATTCCAAAAGAGCAAAGGAATAAATAAATTAAGTTTTCCAATGTGTTGTTTTACTGGGGGATTGACATAACCTACAACTGACAATATTAAAGCATTTACATTTTCCTCCAGTTTCAAGAAGTTTCCCAAAATGTACAAATATTGATTTTTATACTATTCCAAAAGAGCAAAGGAATAAATAAATTAAGTTTTTCAAAGGGTTGTTTCATTGGGGGACCGATATAACCTACAACTGATGATATTACAACATTTACATTTTCCTAAAGTTTGAAGAAGTTTCCCAAAATACACAAATACTGATTTTTATACTACTACAAATGAGCAAAGGAATAAATAAATTAAGTTTTTCCAATGTGTTGTTTTACTGGGGGATTGACATAACCTACAACTGACGATATTACAGCATTTACATTTTCCTAAAGTTTGAAGAAGTTTCCCAAAATGTACAAATATTGATTTTTATACTATTCCAAAAGCGCAAAGGAATAAATCATCAAAGGGTTGTTTCACTGGGGGACTGACATAACCTACAACTGACGATATTACAGCATTTACATTTTCCTAAAGTTTGAAAAAGTTTCCCAAAATGTACAAATACTGATTTTTATACTATTCCAAAAGAGCAAAGGAATAAATAAATTAAGTTTTCCAATGTGTTGTTTTACTGGGGGATTGACATAACCTACAACTGACAATATTACAGCATTTACATTTTCCTAAAGTTTCAAGAAGTTTCCCAAAATGTACAAATATTGATTTTTATACTTTTCCAAAAGCGCAAAGGAATAAATAATCAAAGGGTTGTTTCACTGGGGGACCGATATAACCTACAACTGACGATATTACAGCATTTACATTTTCATAAAGTTTAAAGAAGTTTCCCAAAATATACAAATACTGATTTTTATACAACTGCAAAAGAGCAAAGAAAAAATAGAATCATTAAGTTTTTCAATGCGTTCTGTTACTTAAGAAGAAAAAGAGGGATATTCATGAGTAAGGAGTAAGAAGGATGAGAGAGAAACCATCACAAGTAAGAAAAAAGTGGAGAATATTCATGAGTAAGGAGTATGTAGGATGAGTGAGGGACCATTATGAGTAAGGAGGAGAGAGGTATCACTATTAACCATTCCCCATTAACTTTGCTGCCCCATTTTCCAGACCGCCACCTATTACAGTAGTTCTCCCAGCCAGTCCCTTCACTCTCCTTCCTAACCCTTCCACTCTGCATACGAGGGAAACTATACTCTAAACAACTACCGTATACTATCATTGAGTACGAGAGGAAAATCATATCACTAAGTTCATTATATAACTCCTCGTGTTCCGTAAAATCACAATAAAGCAAATACAATCATCAATTCAATACGTTTCCCATGCTCTGATCTTCCTTTTCCTTCCACTCTGCATACAAGAAAAAACTATACTCTAAATAACTATCATATACTATCATTTGAGTCTCTAAGTTCATTAAATAACTCCTCGTGGTCCGTAAAATCACAATAAAGCAAATACAATCATCAATTCAATACGTTTCCCATGCTCTGATCTTCCTTTTCCTTCCCCAGCATGCGAGAGAAACTGTTGCACTATAAATAACTAGCATTCTTTATCAACGACTACGAAAGGAAACGGGTTACACATTATCACACATTATCTATAACCCCGCGCGTAGTATCTCAATCCCGGCCCCACGTCCCGCAGCGAGGCCGTTTAGCGCTATCACCGAGATGGGGTAACGCGGGTAGGGAAGGAGAGGGAGGAGGGGGAGATGAGGGAAGAGGGGAGATGTGAGCGGATGTGTGTGTGTGTGTGTGTGTGGGAAAGGGGGGGGGGGGGGTGGGTCAACCAGCTACAGGAAGGACACACACACACACACACACACACACACACACACACACACATCATTACACCTCTGTGAGTCATACATATATCACAGCCTCGCCGCCCTGTCCCTCACGTCCCCGAACCTGAACCCTGCCCTCACACACACGCACACACACACACCTGTCGGCCCGCCCATCAATCACACACACTCACTCACTCCGTTCCTGTCCTATCTCGCCCAGCCACCCCTCACTTCGCCCCGTCAAACCAACACTCCTGCCCCGTCTCAGCCCGTCCCGCCCCGTCACAGCCCCGTCAAGGTAGGCCCAATGCAGCACAGTAGCCATCAAGCTTTCCCTGCAGTGGCCCAGATAGTTAGCTAGATAGATTTGTTGTTGTTATAGAGGGCGTTAGAATAGTCTTAGGAGGTGAGGTTGTGACATGAGAAGGAAAGAATGATGTGTTTCCTGTGGTCCAGATAGTGTTTTCCTCGGGTGGTTGTTTTATAGGGGGATGTTAGGATGGTGCTAAAAGATGAGGTTGTGCCATAAGAAAGGAATCATGATGTGTTTAAAATCTACTTAGAGTGGCAATGCACGACTCCAACTGGACAAATGTAAGGGAGGAAGCCCCGTGGTGTAAGCTGTATGCCGGAAAAGTTGCTCTGCATGGTGAAACGAAACATGAGTCAGGCGGAAACTGGAGAGATGGAGACAGGCTAAGAAATGTAGAGGCATGCGAGTGAACAGGGTGAGACGGGAAAGTACATATATAATGCCCGAGAGACCAGTGGAATTAGCAGCTTCAGAAATAAGGATGCACGGGACAAGACTGGGCCAAGGGAATCACTTTAAGCATCTGAGAGCACCGACTGAGGCAAGGGAATGTAGAGGAAAGCGAGTGAACAGAGTCAAGACGGGAAAGTACATATATAGTGCCCGAGTGACCAGTGGAGTTAGCAGCTTCAGAAATAAGGATGTAGGAAGCAAGACTGGGCCGAGGGAATCACTTTAAGCACCTGAGAGCAAAGACTGAGGCAAGGGAATGTAGAGGAAAGCGAGTGAACAGAGTCAAGACGGGAAAGTACATATATAGTACCCGAGAGACCAGTGGAATTAGCAGCTTCAGAAATAAGGATGTAGGAAGCAAGACTGGGCCGAGGGAACCACTTTAAGCATCTGAGAGCACCGACTGAGGCAAGGGAATGTAGAGGAAAGCGAGTGAACAGAGTCAAGACGGGAAAGTACATATATAGTACCCGAGAGACCAGTGGAATTAGCAGCTTCAGAAATAAGGATGCACGGGACAAGACTGGGCCAAGGGAATCACTTTAAGCATCTGAGAGCACCGACTGAGGCAAGGGAATGTAGAGGAAAGCGAGTGAACAGAGTCAAGACGGGAAAGTACATATATATAGTGCCCGAGTGACCAGTGAAATTAGCAACTTCAGAAATAAGGATGCACGGGACAAGACTGGGCCAAGGGAACCACTTTAAGCACCTGAGAGCAAAGACTGAGGCAAGGGAATGTAGAGGAAAGCGAGGGAACAAGGTGAAGACGGAAAACTGTGTGTGAGGGACCAGCGGAGGAACCAGCTTCAGAAATAAGGATGCACGGGACAAGACTGGGCCAAGGGAACCACTTTAAGCATCTGAGAGCAAAGACTGAGGCAAGGGAATGTAGAGGAAAGCGAGTGAACAGAGTCAAGACGGAAAACAATGTGTGTGAGGGACCAGCGGAGGAGCCAGCTTCAGAAATAAGGATGCACGGGACAAGACTGGGCCGAGGGAATCACTTTAAGCACCTGAGAGCACAGATTGAAGCAAGTGCTGAAAGTGACCATCTGGGTTATATAACTACCCCTGGAAATGCCCAAAACTCCTATAAAAAGCCTTGTCACATATGTATACTAGGGTGCCGGAATGCTTAAGAATAAGGTCCAGACGTCCACTCACAGCCACACGTTAAGGTATTGGCGCCACACACTCACCGGGCGTGGCCTTATTACGCTCTTATCGTATAATTATAGTGTTCGGTTACGAGAGAGAGAGAGAGAGAGAGAGAGAGAGCGAGAGAGCATGTGAGTGAGTAAGCAGGTGAGTCATTATCATTCACAGGGAGTAATTATATGTGCAGACAGACGAGGCACTTCACGAGCCTTGTATGAATTTGCGGAAGTCAACCTCTCCAGGAATATACCGTGTTCATTGCTCCTCAGGGCGGGGGACTGGGCCTGTCATGACGCAGTGGGGCACGGAGCCTGTCCTTGATAAACTTGAGTGAATTAACGTTCCCCAGAGCACCTCGTGGCCAGGAGCACCAAGGGGGACGTCTGTAGTATTGCCTCGACACTTGCTAGGTCCATATTCCTAAACGTGTTTGGCTCCCACTACGACTATTTCCCAAGGCCACAGAGAAGGTTAACCGGGTTTTCATGAGTGATTTTCCCGTTCAAGGTACAGAGGTCGTGTAAAACTATCACTAGGATCACAACATAGTCCATAGAAATCCCAGCAACTTCTCCGAGAGGCTTTTTAAACAGGGGAACTAAGGCGCCGAGACGTTTAACAATACAGGCTTTGGAGACGTTTCCGCAACTTTCTTATTAATCAACAGTGAGCAGAGAAAATGTGCTTCCCCTGTCTTGCCATCACCGTCCAGCAAAGGAGTGACGAAGACCGCGCCTGCACGAGTTCAGCACCAAGTTTTTTATCCAGATCATCCAATTGTATGCAACGGACAACTTTGATGCGCTTACTTTGGATTTTTCGCATCAACGGATCCCAGTTTACACAAGAAACTGAAAAGGGAGCGTGTGTTCTCACAGTTGGTCGCTGAAGTGTTTAAGAATATGGCCCCGAGGTTCTTAGCGAGTGAGCCGCTAAACCAGAAGAGTCAGACTACCACCGGGATCATAAAACTACCCCCTGGAAGTGCCCAAAACCCCTACGAAAGCCTTGTCAAATATATGTGTGCTTGGTCGCTGAAGTGTTTAAGAATATGGCCCCGAGGTTCTTAGTGAGTGAGCCGCTAAACCAGAAGAGTCAGACTACCACCAGGATGATAAAACTACCCCCTGGAAGTGCCTGAAACCCCTACGAAAGCCTTGTCAAATATATGTGTGCTTGGTCACTGAAGTGTTTAAGAATATGGCCCCGAGGTTCTTAGCGAGTGAGCCGCTAAACCAGAAGAGTCAGACTACCACCGGGATCATAAAACTACCCCCTGGAAGTGCCCAAAACCCCTACGAAAGCCTTGTCAAATACATGTGCTTGGTCACTGAAGTGTTTAAGAATATGGCCCCGAGGTTCTTAGCGAGTGAGCCGCTAAACCAGAAGAGTCAGACTACCACCGGGATCATAAAACTACCCCCTGGAAGTGCCCAAAACCCCTACGAAAGCCTTGTCAAATATATGTGTGCTTGGTCGCTGAAGTGTTTAAGAATATGGCCGCGAGGTTCTTAGTGAGTGAGCCGCTAAACCAGAAGAGTCAGACTACCACCGGGATCATAAAACTACCCCCTGGAAGTGCCCGAAACCCCTACGAAAGCCTTGTCAAATATATGTGCTTGGTCACTGAAGTGTTTAAGAATATGGCCCCGAGGTTCTTAGTGAGTGAGCCGCTAAACCAGAAGAGTCAGACTACCACCAGGATGATAAAACTACCCCCTGGAAGTGCCCAAAACCCCTACGAAAGCCTTGTCAAATACATGTGTGCTTGGTCGCTGAAGTGTTTAAAAATTCCCCCGAGATTCTTAGTGAGCCGCTAAACCAGAAGAGTCAGACTACCACCAGGATCATAAAACTATCCCTGGAAGTGCCTGAAACCCCTACGAAAACCTTGTCAAATATGTGTGCTTGGTCGCAGAAATGTTTAAGAATTCCCCGAGATTCTTAACGAGCGCCTTTTCCCGATAACCAACCCGTCGGAGCCGCGGAGTGAGGACATCAGGAAAAAAGATTATAATTATACCCATCCGGCGGGTTATCAAAGTAGCTTCTTCGAACACCACACACGAGTCTGATAAAGGTTCCAAGATGAAGGGTACGTTATACTCTGAATGAATATGAATGACACTGTTATCCAGTGGACGTTCTATCCGGCGTCGCGCTCACAAAGTTTCCCCGTGTAAGAAGAGACCACGGCCACTCCCAGACGCTTCCTTCTCACATCAACTCTTTCCAAAGGCCAAAACGGAGGTCAATCGGGTCCTCATGAATGCTATTTTAGGTTCACGGTACAGAAGAAGGATCAGATTACCACCAGGGCCATCAAGCTATGGATGTGTAGTAGATTGAAACCGTCTATTTTTTCGCCTTACGTCCATTGCTATGCCATATATAAATAAGCCTTAGGGAAATAGTCTGATAACTTACCCTCCAGCCTACCCCATATCCTGTACACCACTAGGTAAACACACACACACACACACACACACACACACAAAGGGAAATAGTCTGATAAGTTACCGACCAGGCTCCCCCATATCCTGCATACCACAACCAGGTAAACACACACACACACACACACACACACACACACACACACACACACACACACACACACACACACATACACACACACACAAGGGCGCGCGCTGGACGAGAGGAAGGAAAGTCGTTATCTGTGTTAATGAAGTTTACCGAGAAATGATTCGTGAAATTTCCGTTATGTGGTCGTGAGAGAGAGAGAGAGAGAGAGAGAGAGAGAGAGAGAGAGAATACACAAAAAATATATTCATCAAGGTTTAGATCACAATAATAACAAAAGTAAAATCTCAATAACTTCTTTCGCTTGTTAAGTAAAATATCTCACACTATAAGAATGATGGTTACACACTCTCTCTCTCTCTCTCTCTCTCTCTCTCTCTCTCTCTCTCTCTCTCTCTCTCTCTCTCTCTCCTTCCGTGTCTCCTGAGGCCTCCACCGTTCATACGAGGTCAGACGAGCGCCAAGTCAAGGCTGTTCACTATATCATTCTAAGTAAGGACGCCGCGGCAAGGATTGTTGACACTCAGCAGAGGTTCATGCAAGGAGCCGCCTACAGAGGGATTAGCCTTTATCTAATCACTATAAAGAACATGATTGGACGGATTAGACTCTAGTGCGTGCAAGCATGTCCCTCCTACAGGCCCGTATTCTTAGGGCGCTTGACGGAAAGGGTTCAAAAATATCCTGAACATATGATACGGGAGGGAAGCTTCTTGAGGACTTCTTTGCATGGGTGTGAGCGCGTCTGTGCAAGTGAATGAGCTCAATGGGACAGTGTTCTAAGGCGCTTTGGGATCTTTTAGCAACTATTTTCAAAGGTCATAAATGAGGTTAGTCTGGTTTTAATGAGTGTTTTTCTCACGTAACTGACTGCTCTTTCGGCCACCTCTTCGGATTCTTTACACGAGCAGGGAGTAGCAGGCTTTTTCTTTTTATTGTTTCCTTTTTTTGTGTGCCCTTGTGCTGTCTCCTTTGCTGTAAAAAAAAAAAAAATCCATAGTGCAGAACCCTTGTCAGACTATTACTAGGCTCGTAAAACTACCCATGGAAATGCCCACAACCTCCACGAAAGCCTTATCGAATGTGCGTGTGTGAACCTCGAAATGCTTGAGATTATAGGCCAAGGAACGCTTCGGGTCTCTCAACAATTATTCACAAAGGCCACAAGGATATAAGTCAGGTTCTCATGAGTCTTCACGTTCATGGTGGAGAAACCTTGTCAGACTATCACTAGGCTCGCAAAACTACCCATGGAAATGCCCACAACCTCTACGAAAGCCTTATCAAATGTGCGTGTGTGTAAGCCAAGGAACGCTTCGGGTCTCTCAACAATTATTCGCAAAGGCCACAAAGAAGATAAGTCTGGTTCTCATGAGTGGGTTGTTTTTAAGTTCAAAGTGCAAAAGCCTTGTCAGACTATCACTAGGCTCGCAAAACTACCCATGGAAATGCCTACAACCTCCACGAAAGCCTTATCGCATGTCTGTGTCCTTGGGCCCCGAAAAGTTTGGGCATACGGGACAAAGGTGACAGAATTATGGGCCAGGAACCTACACTCTCAACCTGCTGTGTATGATGCTGTGTTATGGAGTCTGGCGGCAGGGCGTCATTAATACGTACTTTATGGCCATTATTCTGTTGTCCGTTCATGCACCGGAAGAGCCTCGTTCACTGCCATTCTGTGTGTGTGTGTGTGTGTGTGTGTGTGTGTGTCTCTCTCTCTCTCTCTCTCTCTCTCTCTCTCTCTCTCTCTCTCTCTCTCTCTCTCTCTCTCTCTCTCTCACTATCTATTTAACACGAGCATATCTACGGCACGTACACGGAGCCAATGAGACGGAGATAAGCTCTGAGGCCATGCGCAGTAATACCGTATGTGCCCCTAACTTGACCGTACCTTCACAGAGGCACACACACACACACGCACGTTAGAGGCGACAAAATCAGGGTGAGAAAGCAAGGAGCGGATGTGGCATGGGCGCCCCCACTCCTTGCTCTGGTGAATGTCTTTGTTTTCTGAAGCTGATGTCACCGCCTCTCATCCTTGCTGGTGTCATGAATGAAGGGAACGCTTGGGAAAGGAGGGAGGCGTATTTCCCTTCTCAATATACGAGTATGTGGCGCTCATTCTTAACCCGGTAGCTGCGGGGATCTTAAAGGCCCCTCTAAGCGAGAAAAATTAGAAAAAAATCATCACTCACGCAAACCATTTCATAATATATATCAACGCATTTGTGATCAGTTTATGTATCATTTATTTCTGGGGGTTTATATCATGGCGAAAATTTGGTCCGTCACTGCTACACGGTAAAGCCACAAATTTGGCCCGTCGCTGCTACCGGGTTAAAGAGGGCAGGTTAGGTTAGGTTAAGTTTCTTTGGGGCCAGTTAGGGTAATTTTGAGTGGGAATCACAATGTCAAACTATCACTAGGCTCATGAAACTACCCACGGAAATGCCCACAACCTCTACGAAAGCCTTATCAAATGTGTATGTTTGGGAATACGGGGCAAGGATGGCAGAATTATGGGCCAGGAACGAACACTTTCACCCTGCTGAGTACGATACTGTGTGATATGCAGTATGTAGTATTTACCGAAGCAACAACCAAGTAGTTTTACGAGCCTAGTATTAGTTTGCCAAGGCTTCTGTACCATGAACGTGAATAGCACTAATGAGAACCCGACCAATCTCCCTTGAATAACCTTTGTATTTGTTGTGAGAACCAAAGCAGCTGAGAATACACATCTAAACCCCGTATTGTTAATTAAACATATCGTGATGACTATCTGAAGAGCCTCTCGTAGAAGTAACTGAGATTTCCATGGACTGTTTTGTGTTCCCGGTTATATATTTACACGACTTCTGCACCTTGAGCGGAAAAATCACCCATGAAAAACCCGGTTATTTCTCCGTGGCCTTGGGAAATAGACGTAGTGAGCTCGATGCGTTAAGACGACGGACCTCGGCTCTCTCCTCCCGTATCCTGCACCCGTTTCCTTTTTCCCGAGTCTAGAAGTTTTCCTAAAGGCGCACCCACAGCCACACCCTCTGAGCTGTCTTATATGTATTTTGTGGAGCTTTTCTTTAACACTTTTATCGACTCGTTCTTAATGTACTTCATTGTCAGTTACTTCTGTTTATTTCGTCATCTTCTTGTATTCTTTTTCATCCAATCTATTTTTTTTTTCTACAGCATGGGAGACAGCTCAGGGGCAACAAAACAAAAAACCAACAGAAAAGGTCGAGAACGGGGCAGAATAAGAGGCCAAAAGAGAGGTCAATTTCGGGAGGAGAGGCATCTTGGCACTCCTCTCTTGAAGGAGGTCGAGTCATAGGCAGGAGGATATACAGACAGAGGAAGGCTGGTCCGGAGTTTACCAGCAGGGGGGATAAAAAATTGAAGATATTGAACTTTAAATTGGAAGAATTGCAATATCTCCCCCTCATTGCTCGGGCCGCGGATGTATCTATAAGTACGAGTCATCATCATTATCATCTATTACTAGTTCACTGTAGGACAAAGCGCTTCCCTAACGTCCTTCACTTCTTTGCTTGGTGTTAGTGTACTCCATCCTGCCCTGACATATGCTCTGTTTTTTTCTGTAAATATATCCTTCTGGTTCTCTGTCTGCCCTCGCTTATATGTCTCTTGGGCTGCCACGCTGTTACTCTGGTTCTCTGTTATCAGTTCTACGCACATGCTCTACTTTTTTTTCATATTTCCTCTTCGTTCTCTGATCATCCTGTCTTGTATCATTCCTGGGCTGCCACGCTGTTACTCTGGTTCTCTGTTATCAGTTAAACGTATGTGCTCCACTTTTTCGTATATCCTCTTCGTTTTCTGATCATCCTGTCTTGTATAATTCTTGGGCTGCCACTCTGTTACTCTCATTGTCTATCGGTTATTCTGTTATCCGTTCTACATATGACATGACCTGCCCGAGTCCATTTCTTGTACTTCATCGTTATTAGAATATCTTTAACTTTTGTCTGTTTCATAAGCCGCAATGCACGATGCCTGTACCTCCATGTTATACTCGAATACCTTCCCGTTTTCCTTAGTATTGCTTCTTAACTTTCTATATAGTCTTAATCTACTGGAAGGAGAGAGTGTGTGTGAATGGAGTAAGGAAATGGAAGGGGTGTGAATGGAGGATGGAAATGGAAGGGGTGTGAATGGAGAAGAACATTGCAATAGGAAGGAGAAAGGCACTGGAATCAGACCTTATATGGGTGTATGTAACAAACAACTATTAGGAAAACCAGCGCAGGAACCCTCATTATAGACGCTTCTTGTCCTGACGTGCGCACAAGTCGGCATACGTCACGTCCTAACGAGAAGGTGATGAGGCAACTGGTGGTCGAGACGTCACATCCGAAGAAAAAACAAAACCTCAAGACAGACAGAGTGAGGCGAGGAGGCGAGTGAGCTGGACTGCTGCTGGTGGTGGTGGTGGTGGTGATGATAAATTAGTTACTTCGTGTGAGAGCGTGCCAGGAGCATCTTGGAAACCCCAGCAAGTGATGACAGCGCTTTGAGGACAGACTTTGTGGCCTATTGAGTAAAGCCAGAAGCAGTGAGGGACAGAAATAGGTGAGTGTGAATGGGAGTTCGTAAAAGAGATTAATTAGTATAGGAGAGCGTGCCACCAGCATCTTGGAAACCCCTGTTGATAGCGCTTTGAAGGCAGACTTTGTGGCCTATTAAGTAAAGCCAGAAGCAGTGTGGGACAGAAATAGGTGAGTGTGAATGGGAGTTCGTAAAAGAGATTAATTAGTATAGGAGAGCGTGCCACCAGCATCTTGGAAACCCCTGTTGATAGCGCTTTGAGGACAGACTTTGTGGCCTATTGAGTAAAGCCAGAAGCAGTGAGGGACAGAAATAGGTGAGTGTGAATGGGAGTTCGTAAAAGAGATTGGTTAGTATAGGAGAGCGTGCCACCAGCATCTTGGAAACCCCAGCAAGTGATGACAGCGCTTTGAGGACAGACTTTGTGGCCTATTGAGTCAAGCCAGAAGCAGTGTGGGACAGAAATAGGTGAGTGTGAATGGGAGTTCGTAAAAGAGATTGGTTAGTATAGGAGAGCGTGCCACCAGCATCTTGGAAACCCCAGCAAGTGATGTCAGCGCTTTGAGGACAGACTTGTGGCCTATTGAGTAAAGCCAGAAGCAGTGTGGGACAGAAATAGGTGAGTGTGAATGGGAGTTCGTAAAAGAGATTGGTTAGTATAGGAGAGCGTGCCACCAGCATCTTGGAAACCCCAGCAAGTGATGTCAGCGCTTTGAGGACAGACTTTGTGGCCTATTAAGTAAAGCCAGAAGCAGTGTGGGACAGAAATAGGTGAGTGTGAATGGGAGTTCGTAAAAGAGATTGGTTAGTATAGGAGAGCGTGCCACCAGCATCTTGGAAACCCCAGCAAGTGATGTCAGCGCTTTGAGGACAGACTTTGTGGCCTATTAAGTAAAGCCAGAAGCAGTGTGGGACAGAAATAGGTGAGTGTGAATGGGAGTTGGGAAAATAGATTGATTAGTATAAGAAAGCGTGCCACCAGCATCTTGGAAACCCCAGCAAGTGTTTATCTCTTGTTGACAGCGCCAGACTTTGTGGCCTATTAAGTAAAGCCAGAAGCAGTGTGGGACAGAAATAGTTGAGTGTGAATGGGAGTTGGAAAAGGTGTTTGTGAATGAACCACTCCTATGTTCGAATACCGGTCGCATACCAGTTATCATCATCATCATCATCATCCTTCTACTTCTTTTTCTACTTTTTCTTCTTCAGGCGTTACTAGGTCCATTGCAAGACATAAATCTGTATTCTCAGACGCTTTAGACTCTCACGTCAGTTCTTTCTCAAGCCCACAAAGGAGATTAGTCGGGTTTTCAAGTGTTTTTTTACGTTCATGGTCCAGAGGCCTTGTCAGACTATCACAAGGCTCATAAAACTGCCCATGGAAATACTAACAAAACCCCTACCAATTCAAACTATCACCAGGCTCACAACACTACCCATTGGAAATACTAACAGAACCTCTACGAAAGCCTTGTCAACCTATCACTAGGCTCACAACACTACCCATTGGAAACACTAACATAACCTCTACGAAAGCCTTGTCAAACTATCACCAGGCTCATAACACTACCCATTGGAAATACTAACACAACCTCTACGAAAGCCTTGTCAGACTATCACTAGGCTCACAACACTACCCATTGGAAATACTAACACAACCTCTACGAAAGCCTTGTCAGCCTATCACTAGGCTCACAACACTACCCATTACTAACACAACCTCTACGAAAGCCTTGCCAAACCATCACTTGGCTCATAACACTACCCATTGGAAACACTAACACAACCTCTACGAAAGCCTTCTCAAATGTGGGTGTGTAAGCCCCTAAGTGTTTGAGGATATGGGGTCAAAGTCCTTTCCTGTCACCTTCTCCATTTCTCTTTGTCTGATGTTAGTGTACGCCATCCTGCCCCGGCAAATGCTCTAACTTCCATCTCTCTGTCTGCCCTGACTTATGCAAATTCCCAGGTTGTCACTCTATTATTTTGGTCATCTATGTGTTATCAGTTCTGTGTGATATGACCTAACAGAAATTGACCTCTCTTCTGACCTGTAGTTCTCTTTTCGCGGGCTTTTTTTGTTGCTGTTTATGATTTTTGACCTCGACCTGACTTCCTTGCTGTAAAAAAAAAAAAAAAAAAAAAAAAAAAAATTCCACCTCTTGTTCTTCGTCGTCACTAAAACCTTCCTATCTTCATCCTCTGTCTGTCCTCTGAGGGTGCTCGCTTCCTGTAACTTAATCTTATACTCAATTATTTATCCTTTTCTCTCTCTCTCTCTATTCCTCTTTGTGTTTCTAATCTCTCTCTTTCTCTCTCTAAGTCTTAAAACAACTATATCTTCATCCTTGTCTGCCCTCTGAAGGTGCTCGCTTCCTGTAACTTAATACTCAACTTATTTATCTTTTTCTCTCTCTCCATTCCTCTTTGTGTGTTTCTAAGCAACTATATCCTCATCCTTTGTCTGCCCCCTGATGGCCGCTCGCTTCCTGTAACTTAATCTTATACTCAATTTATTAATCCTTTTCTCTCTCTCCATTCCTCTTTGTGTGTTTCTAAGCGCTCTCTCTCTAAGTCTTAAAACAACTATATCCTCATCCTTTGTCTGCCCTCTGATGGCCGCTCGCTTCCTGTAATTTAATCTTATACTCAATTTACTAATCCTTTTCTCTCTCTCTCCATTCCTCTTTGTGTGTTTCTAAGCGCTCTCTCTCTAAGTCTTAAAACAACTATATCCTCATCCTTTGTCTGCCCTCTGATGGCCGCTCGCTTCCTGTCCCTTAATCTTATACCCACGTTTCTTTATTTGTCTTTTCATTCCTCTCTGTGTGTTTCCGAACGTTCTCTCTAAACCCAATATTCTTAAACATATCCGTCCGTCAGTTCGCCTGTTAGGAAAGCCTTTCGAGGAAGTTGTTGCTGGGGTTTTCAAGGGCGGTTTTATGACGTTAGTGATAGTTTTACAAGGCCTCTGCGCCATGAACGGTTACATCACCCAAGACAGCCCGGTTAGTCTTCTCTGTGGCTTTGGGAAATAGTCGCAATGGGGATTCGATACGTTTAAGAATAGAAGCTCCGAAATGCTTGAAAATTTTGACCTCTTTTCTTCCACCTCCTCCTCCCTCCTCCTCATTCTTCTTCTCTTCTTCCTCCTCGTTCTTTTCTTCTTCCTTTTCCTCAACTATATTTTCTTTCACTTTCTCCTCCTCCTCCTTCTCTTCGTTTAAGAATAGAAGCTCCGAAACGCATGAAAATTTTGACCTCTTTTCTTCCTCCTCCTCCTTATTCTTCTTCCTTCTCGTTCTTTTCTTCTTCCTCTTCTTCATCTCCCATATTTTCATTCACTTTCTCCTCCTCCTCCTCATCTTCGTTTAAGAATTATAAGCTTCGAAATACATGAAAATTTTGACCTCTTTTCTTCCTCCTCCATATTCTTCTTCTTTCTCGTTCTTTTCTTCTTCCTCTTCTTCATCTGCCATATTTTCTTTAACTTTCTCCTCCTCCTCCTCATCTTCTCTTCCTCTTCATCTTCACCCTTTCTCCTTCTCCTCCTCATTCTTCTTTTCCCTCCTCCAGCACGGGACGGCGCGGCGGTGACTTCCCGTAACCTACACCATGCATCACCCTGACGGAAAGGGCGTTATGGGCGCGGAGTTGGTCGGCGGCGCGCAAGAGGTCGACGGGGTTCACCAAGCCGTGTACCGCGTGGTGTTGCCGCTGCTCGTGTTCTTGGGGCTCGCCGCTAACGCCCTCTGCCTCTTGGTACTGACGCGACCCAACCTGCGCTCCACGAGGGTCAACTGGTGAGTGTGTGTGTGGGGGGTGAGGGGGGGCCGGGGAGGAACACAAATGAACACAAATGAAGAACAAACAACAGCAGAGGTGGAGAAACAGAAGAAAAATGAGAGGGGGGAGAAGAGAAGAATGAAGAGGAGGAGGAGAACGAGAGAGAGAGAGAGAGAGAGAGAGAGAGAGAGAGAGAGAGAGAGAGAGAATGAAGGGCAAATAAGAAAATTAAAACAAGGAAAAGGAAATTAAGAGAGAAGAAAAGGAGATAAAAGTAAAAAAAAAAAAAGAGGTAGAGAGATGGAGGAGGAGGAGGAGGGAGAGAAGAGAAGACGAATAAGTAGATGATAACAAGAAAAAAAAAAAAAGAATTAACAAGAACAAAATAAGAAAAAGAAAAGACAAAAGAAGAAAGAGTGGAAGAATGTGTGTGTGTGTGTGTGTGTGTGTGTGTGTGTGTGTGTGTGTGTGTGTGTGTGTGTGTGTGTGTGTTAAACTATTCTCCTATTCTTTTTTTTCTTCTTCTTCTTCTTCTTCTTCAAACTCCTTACACACCCCAATCCATCTCTTCCTTTCTCGTTTTTCTTCTTCTTCTTCAACCCCTCACACCATCCTCCCCCCCCTCCCCCCCACAGGTACTTCATCGCGCTGGCCTCGTCCGACCTGCTCGTCTGCATCTTCCACATCCCCGTCATCACCACCATCACAGGCTGCACCTTCTCCTCCTACGCCGAGGCCCTGTACTTCACGCACTTCGGCTGGACGCTGGTCGGGGTGTGCCAAACCTTCGGCCTCTACGTCATCGTCTGGCTCTCCTTTGACCGCTTCGTCGCCGTCTGGATGTACGAGGTCTACCCAAAGATACAACAGCAGCCTAATGTCAAGAGGAACAGGCTGCTGGTGACGGCCGTGGCGTGTGTTATCTTCCACCTCGTGTATATGGTGCAGGCGGAGGTGCGCTGCGATAGTCCGGTTGACGGGGATGAGGCGTGCGAGTATGGCCACTGGGGCGTCGTCAGCGGCTACCAGTACATGTTCTACAGCACGTGGCACAAGGTGTACAGCGTCTTCTACGGTCTGCTCATCAGGTGAGTGCAAGGCCTCGGGGTGTTTGCCATTACCAGCACAAAGGCATCATTCATATTAGTAATCTGGGGAGGCGGTGGCTGAGTGCTTAACGTGCCGGCGCCGCGTCCACAATGACGAGGGTTCGCGTCCCGCCCGCCGCCACAGCAGGGATTTTTCAGTCACCGCCGAGTGGCCTGAAGCCCCATTCACACTGTGCTGACTCTGGGCCACGACAACCCAGCGACTTTTCCATTTGACAAGTTGGTTCCCACGCTCCAAGAAGGGGGGGCAGGTTTTACTGGGCTCTTGGTGTCTTGCTGACTGTCTGGGACATTCGGCCAACTAGTTGCCAGCGTGTCGTGCTAACCCCCACGACTCCAGACTCCCGTCACCATGTCAGCGCAGCATTCGGCAACAGTCTCAAGACCTCTTTCAAGACATGCCCGACCCTTTCACATCAACAGCTAATGCCTCGTGTACCCTAGAGTCGTGGGTGGTCGTGGCCCAGAGTCAGCACAGTGTGAACGGGGCTTAAGACTACCCACATGCTGTCTTGAAGATCGCCTGTCAACCTGAACTCATGATTCTCTCTCCAAAGAAAGGATCAAAGATGAGCTCCGGGGGCAGCATGAGCCAAGCAAGATGGCGCCACTATAAACACTTGCCTGCACCACAAAGAAAGCCTGCCCCAGCCATAGGCAGAAACGTAAAAAAAAAAAAATGACAGCATGAAAGTAATGCCTCATGATAAAGAAAACCCAAGACTCCATTTCAATTAGTGGGAGTTTGTGTGTCCATCCATTTCTCAGACTGTTCAAGCTCTTCCTGTGCTAACATGGCAGGGCCTCCTAACCTTAGCAAGACTTTTTTGCCCTTTGCTTTTTTTCTTTTAGGTGTTGCCCGGAGCGCCGGTAGACTTTCTAGAGGGGTCTCTTTGACGACCCCCGCCCGTTAGTGCCACAGGCGAATTTTATTTATGGTGGCTGCTGTGATGTGCACCCTTGAGTTGCTTTCTTTGCTATAAAAAATAATAGAAATAACCGGCCAACATGACAACTCCATTTCCTATCCCAGGTGGGTGCCGAGCTGCCTCCTCATCTTCTTCAACACGAGCCTGGTGGTGGGCGTGATGCAGGGCCGCGTCAACCTCCCCGCCGGCAGCCAGACGCCGGGCGGCAGCGGGGAGCGCAACCTCATCATCATCACCATCGCCATCACCATCTCCTACGCCCTCTTCACCCTCCCCATCATGATCTACATCACGGGCTACGCCGGGCCCGAGCCGGACCGCTGCTCTGCCTACCACCCCAAGGAGGTGCTGCGGGCGGTGGGCAACTCCCTGCAGCTGTTTGAACACGTCATCCACATCGCCTTCTACATCGGGCTCAACAGACCCTTCAGGAATGAGCTCAAGTACCTGCTGAGGCTTGAGGAGAGGCCGGAGGAAGGCCTGGGCGCAGCGGGAGGAGCCAAGAATCACTACGGGGCTGATGAGGAATGCTTGGAAAGGGGGCAGAGGAAAGGGAACAGCCTGGAGCTGCCGCGTGCCTCCCCGAGCCTTCCGTCCAGCACGCAGAGCAGGCAAACCCTCACACAGGACCTGGGCACCAGCAGGGACGACCTGGGTGCCAGCAGGGACAACAATGGTGCGTTCTGAGGCAACACCTGCATCCGATGATCTGTAAAACCACCTTATTCCTATTTGTACCGCTGCTGAATGCTCAGTGCGGAACCAAGTGACCGCTGACTGACCTGCAATGTGTCTTGGGATGCAGTGCAGGATTACAAGCCAAAGAGGGACTCAGTGATGGGACAGTCTTGGGACACGTGGCAGCACACAATGCACACTTCTGCCCGTCAGTGGCTAGCGCACCACTACACAGCTCCTTGTGTTAGGCTGGCAAAACCTTGTGATTCTCATAGTGCCGTGTGCTGCTGCCACAAAGTCCAGTGCTCTTGAAACACACCCAGCATGTAGACACGTGAACTTGATAAACAGCAGCAGAGGAACACGCTTCACATTACTGAATGATGGTCAGTATGTTCACCTCACAGCCGAGAGATCCCGGGTTCAATTCCCGGGTATAGTGGAGATGGATGGGCAGTCTCCAGTTATCCGTGCCCCATGTCCACCCGGTAGTGAGTGGGTGCCGGGTGTCAGTCAGGTTGTGCCCCGCCTCCCAGGTGTGTGTGGATGAGCTGTGAGGTTCCAGCCATACCCAAAGAAGTTTCTGAGTTACAAGTTCATTCAGTGAAGCGACTGGCTGCTGATCACCAGTCTACTGCATGATCAGGCCATGGTGAATGACAGTGATCAGTCACACACCTGTGAGTCAAGCCTAAGAGAGTCTTTCCAAAGCTCAGCACCACGCTGCACAATATAGGTTAAGTGAAATATATTTTTTATAAAGAAAATCTATTAAAATGTAAATAATTTATGAAAAAAAATATTTGATCCAACCTTGATCTGTAATGCTTCCATGATTCCTTAGAATGTGCCAAATAATAAATATTAATGAGTTCCTCTTAAGCCACAAGACCTTCAAGTCTTTCCTTTGCCTTCTCAACACTGCTAGAGTTTGACTGTTGGTGTTTGTGCTCTGCTGTGTGACAGCGCCACACACGAGGTTGTTTCTTTGTCTGATCCAAACAGCAGAATGAAAATACACATGCAAACAAAGTTTCTGCATATAAAAATTAATAACCACGACTGAGCTCTTTTTCCACACAAGGAAGGTCAGACTTGATGAGGCCATGTTTAAAATTGAAACCCTTACACTTGAAACCTCTAATACTGTCAGAGTTTCTTGAGGGAGCTGCACTTTTGCACCATGAACGGGAGAAACACTCTTGAGAACCAGACTAATCTCCTTTGTGGCCTTGGGAAATACTTGCTGTAAGAATTGAAAGCATCTGAGAATACAAGACTTGGTGACTGCACTCCACTGTAACACTCCACCTCACACACGGTAATCCCTCTGCAGATGCTCCTCCACTTGCTTGCCATGGGGTTGCCTCGAAAAGTCCCATCGTAAAAATATCGCATGTCACATTCACGCCTAACGGACATCATCGGACAGCCTATGTACCATGCCTTAAATGTGCTGCGATCACTTACCATATGCAGCCTAAAGATGGGAAAAATCACCCGTCACAGAGCCTTTCTCAAAACAAAATATTTAAAAAACATATCAAAATTTGCAGTACAGGAGACCCTCTATTGGACGCCAGATATCTACCCAAGAAAGTCAAGCAAAACGGAGGTGTTATTTCAATGAGATTTATCAATTTGAGACTGGTGGGAGATATTCTTTTTGTGTGTGTGTGTGTGTGTGTGTGTGTGTGTGTGGGTGGGAAGGAGTCAGCTCAAGGGCGTGTTTCAAAGAAGTATTTACAATAAGTGTGCTAATTAGAGGGTCTGCTACTGCACAGATTCCACAAAATTTTAACGTAATCGCACCGTCGCAGAGTCAAAAAAACGTGCAAGTCGGAACAGCGTAAGTCGAGAAGCATCTGTGTTTAGTGAACCTCAATTTGACAAGATTCAGAATTTGTCAAACCATACTATATAACCTAGTGAACATTTATTATATATATAGCAACTATTTTTGGCCTTATTTTCAAACACATTTAATCTTCATAGAACAATACTTTTCTTAAACGATTGACAGTTCTCATTTGACGAAACAATACGAAATACTTAAACGATATCTTACTCTCCTCTTATTTGACACAGTGCCTTGTACCCCTTCACAGCTTCAGGCACAAGGAACTTTAGTATATTATAATGACTTGTAGAGGTAAAGGTTTTTCTCACAATAGGTTCAAGAGGCTTTACAGTGACACCAACAATTACTAAAGTGCTCCTGTAAAAGTCTATCTCCTTAAGGCTGTGACGCACTCCACTTTGTAAATTTGACCTCATAAAAAGTATCATCATTGCTAAAGTTGACCCCTTCCAAGACCCAACCCTTCAAGGACTCACCCCTTCCAAGACCCAACCCTTCAAGGACTCACCCCTTCCAAGACCCAACCCTTCAAGGACTCACCCCTTCCAAGACCCAACCCTTCAAGGACTCACCCCTTCCAAGACCCAACCCTTCAAGGACTCAGACTATTACACGAGCCTTTGCAATCGGTACTTTCCCTGGCGCTGATGGTGCAAGATAAACGGTGCAAAGACAAACCCTCACTGAGCGCCACTAACCTGTGATCCCTGTCCTCCTACGTCCTGTGTTTCCATGACAGGGAGAGGCTGGACAGCATTTCTGGGGTGTGGAAAACAGAGACCAGACTAGTGAAACACAGCGCTTTACTGCCTCCGAGATTAACATATTCTCCCAAGTAATTATAAAGCTTGACTATAATCGTTTTCATTCCTGTCATATTCTCTCCTCGTCCTCTTCCTACTAATTTTCCTTATCTACCCTTCTTTTTGTTCTTTTTGCCTTCTCTCCTCTTCATTCCTCCACCTCATATACCTTTCCCTTTTGTCTTCCTCCTAATTCTCTAGCTATTTCTCTTCATTTCCTCAACCTCTCCTCCTCCTGTACACACCTCACGACTTCACTTCTTCTTCTTGCCCGTGCGTACGAGCGGTCGGTCCGTCTGGAAGATAACATTGCAGGTGGTGCACAGCGGGACGGCCTTGCAGTAAACAGAGAGGCAGTTGGAGCACACGCTGGCCATGTCCACCAGCGTGCGGTGACAGAAGCAGGCCGCGCGGTAGTCCACTGTGTCCGGGCGGGGTGTTCAGCTTGGTGGTGGCTGTGTCATGAGTGGTACATGAGGAGCAGCGCCTGAGAAGCTCGTTTACCTGAGGGTTGTGAGGTGGATGTTATGGGGAGTCCGTTTTGATGGTTTGTGGGGGGGGTGTGAGGCGCTGATAAACACCATCTGTTATAGGCCATTCCTGAGACTTCTATGATATGGGGAGTCCGTTTTGATGGTTTGTGGGGGTGTACAGCACTGATAAACACCATCTGTTATAGGCCATTCCTGAGACTTCTATGTTATGGGGAGTCAGTTTTGATGGTTTGTGGGGGGGGTGTATGGCACTGATAAACACCATCTGTTATACGCCATTCCTGAGACTTCTATGTTATGGGGAGTCCGTTTTGATGGTTTGTGGGGGGGGTGAGGCGCTGATAAACACCATCTGTTAAACGCCATTCCTGAGACTTCTATGATATGGGGAGTCCGTTTTGATGGTTTGTGGGGGGGGTGTTCGGCACTTATAAACACCATCTGTTATACGCCATTCCTGAGACTTCTATGATATGGGGAGTCAGTTTTGATGGTTTGTGGGGGGGGTGTACAGCACTGATAAACACCATCTGTTAAAGGCCATTCCAGAGACTTCTATGATCTGTGGTGTGCAGACAGACTTTGGCACACAGACTGATGGTATTTATAACCCTTTCTAAAGATTTTATGATCTGTGGAGTGTGTGTGGGATATATATGAACACAGATACATTAGTAATATTGCATAGGCTGCTGCAGTGACTTGTATGATTTCTGATGTGTGTAGAAAGACAAATATACACACAGATATGATTCACCTGTAGCCCTTTATGAAGACTTATGATTTGTGGTGAGTGCGCAAAATAGATAGATATATACACTAATACATGCCTTCTATAGTCCATTCCAGTAACCTGTATGATTTGTTGTGCATTCAAGACATACAAATAGATACATGCCTTTTTTTTTTTTGTGTGTGTGTGTGTGTGTGTGTGTGTGTGTGTGTGTGTGTGTGTGTGTGTGTGTGTGTGTCTCACCTGGCGCACACAGTGGTAGGTGCCGCCGGTGATGTCTGCGCCCTGCTGCAGGAGGCCATGATCGCCCCTATGACACACACATCCACGGGCGTCGAGGACTTCTGGGCCGTGAGGTAGGTGTTGATGTAGGTCAGGTACTGGCTGCCCGTGTCCGCTGCCGGGGGGGAGAGGAGGAGGGAGGAAATCTAAGTTAGCACAGTTTTTTTTTACAGCAAAGGAGACAGCTCAAGGGCACAAAAAAGTAAACAATAAAAAAAAAGCCCGCTACTCGCTGCTCACAAAAAGAAACCAAAGAGGTGGCCGAAAGAGAGTTACATATTTAGTCACTTTACATTCTCTTATATCAACAGAAATGTACTAAAGGATTATAACTGATGGCTCCAGTGAATGCTAATAGGCTAACAGAGGAGGAGGAGGAAGAGGAGTAGGACTGTGTTGGGAAGAGTAAAGAGTAAATGAAATGCCAGGATTTTCTCTTTCCTACACTCCCACACGACCTCTGCATGTAACAACACACGAGAAATTAATCCAAACAAGGAAAGGTTTGGCAGCGCCGGGGATCGAACCCACGACCAGCGTAACGGGAGAGCCCCTCCTTATCCAGTCAGCCAAAGAGGTGCCCCAGAGTGAGTTATAGGAGGCTCGCCCATCAAGCAAGTCACCACTACATAAATATCAAATCCATGCCACTCTTCAAACCACCTTCCAGCTCGGGGTCATCACAACTAACTGGCTATTTCTTTCATTGATTTACTTTCTTACAGCAACAGAAGAACCTCAAGGGGAAAAATAAAGACAAGACAAAAACTACCTAATCAAAACAATATTGGCGTAGGACTCACAGGGGAAGAAAAGGGGAAGAAAAACAGACAAACAACATTGGTATAGGACTCACAGGGGAAAAAAAGGGGAAGAAAAACAAGAAAAGGGGGAGAAAAACAGACAAACAATATTGGTGTAGGACTCACAGGGGAAGAAAAGGGGAAGAAAACAAGAAAAGGGGGAGAAAAACAGACAAACAATATTGGTGTAGGACTCACAGGGGAAGAAAAGGGGAAGAAAAACAAGAAAAGGGGAAGAAAAACAGACAAATAATATTGGTGTAGGACTCACAGGGGAAGAAAAGGGGAAGAAAAAAGACAAAAAAAAAAGACTTGCATAGGATTCCCAGGAGACGAAGAGCCAAAAAAAAAGATAAACACAGTTGTCCCTCAAATAGTACGTTTCCAATATTTTGATTTTGGTTTTACGCGAATTTTCCAAGAAGATTTTTTAGGGTTTTTAAATTTCTCAATGAGCAGGAAATTTAGGGTCATATGATAAGACATTTCACCTCCCAAGAACACATATTTGACAAGGCATTCGTAGGAGTTGTGGGCATTTCCAGGAGTAGTTTTATCACCCTGGTGGTAGTCTGACCCTTCCTCTGTACCGTGAAGCTAAAGAAACACTCACTAGAACCTGACTGACCCCCTCTTTGACCTTTAGAAACA
The DNA here is from genome assembly GCF_024679095.1 of Eriocheir sinensis. Classification (NCBI taxonomy): domain Eukaryota; kingdom Metazoa; phylum Arthropoda; class Malacostraca; order Decapoda; family Varunidae; genus Eriocheir; species Eriocheir sinensis. The sequence goes on from NW_026111817.1 coordinate 321,085, forward strand.
GCTGATGTGATAAGTGAAAGTGTCTTATTATACCAACCTTAAAAATCCTATAAAGCTGAAACCGAACTATTGGAAACTGTACTATTTGAGGGACTTATAAAAAAATACTCATAAACAACAGAAGCACAGGACTCACAGGATATCTTGAGCACAAGTAGCCTGGCTTGCATCCTCTTGGCCAGGATCTCCTCGGTCTCCTTGCGCTTGATGTAGAGGAGCCCCCTGCCCATGGCCCCGGAGAGAAGGGACTCATTCTGTTCAGGGTTGGTGGGGGTGCTAGCGGCCGCCTCAGCCATGGCCCTCACGCCCCTCTCAATGGCCCGGTCCACTTGTCCCAGCATCTCCAGCCGCCCGTCCTTCTGTCTCCCAACCTGAAGGGAAGCGCTTGGGTCAGGAATGGCTGCAGAATGTGAGGCTTTATAGGAGTTATTGCATATTTTTCTTCTTTATCTTTCATTTCTCCTTTTTTTCTGCCTTTGTCTATCTTTATCTTAGCTCCTTCCTTCCTCTAATCCTGACTTATTCTCTCCCAAAGCCTTGTCACACTATCACTAGGCTCACAACACTACCCATGGACTGAGGAACAAGCAGCACCACCAACTTTATCTTTCATTTCTCCTTTTTTTCTGCCTTTGTCTATCTTTATCTTAGCTCCTTCCTTCCTCTAATCCTGACTTATTCTCTCCCAAAGCCTTGTCACACTATCACTAGGCTCACAACACTACCCACGGACTGAGCAACAAGCAGCACCACCAACTTTATCTTTCATTTCTCCTTTTTTTCTGCCTTTGTCTATCTTTATCTTAACTCCTTCCTTCCTCTAATCCTGACTTATTCTCTCCCAAAGCCTCGTCACACTATCACTAGGCTCACAACACTACCCACGGACTGAGCAACAAGCAGCACCACCAACCCCATCTTCATTGGAGCCTGGGTAGAGGAACCGTGACTCCAGGTGATTGGCGGCCAGCACAGCGAGGGAGTTCCGCGCGTTGGCTGCCAGGTGGAGGTTAGCGAACGCCACGACAGCGTTGAAGTAGGTGTGTGCGTCGTGCTCAGCCAGCTGTGGGTGCATGTCCACAACCATCACCAGCAGGCACCCCTCCTCCGCCATGCTAGGGACAGTTAACAACATCATTATTATCATTATTAGGCAGTCCTCCTCCATTATACTCTGGCCAGAGGGTTATTATTATTATTACTAGGATTGTGCAGTGGCTGGGAGGGTGGAAAATGGTATATATATATGTATGTACTGCCTCTTGTGGTGCCTAGAGGTGGACTGACAAACATATCCTCGGGGGCAATAGCAAAAAACCGTGAAATATTTGCCAATACTAAACCATGTCATGTCGTAGCGGCCGACCATGGACAGAGTACAAGTCCAAAGCCTTCAGTCTCTGGGAATAACTTAGATGCTCCATACCTCTAATGTTCCTGGTCTAACGTCTCTGCACTGACTCAAGTAAGTCGAAATCAGTAATATATCCCAGATTCCACACAGATGAACAATATTCAAGTAAAGGCCGAATGTGCGTCACATAAATAGGGACAAGAAAGTAAGCATTGCGGTTAACTGTAGATTTAAGTAGATTTTCAGCCATGCCACCTGCTCTTGGACGACATTCTGTATGCTGGTGAAATTTCAAGGAAGAACCGACATTAACCCCAAGGTCCATTGCAGAATCTTTAACCGGATCGACCACAGGTGTGCGCTGGACACTGCCTACAGTTCATGGTGCAGATGCAAATGGTATGTTGGAGGAATTCTCTGATGTGTTTGAGGCTGACAACACTGACACGTGACTCACCTGTGTCAATTTGGTGTGTCAACGTCCTTGTGTTGTGGAGGAGCCTTCTTCTTCTTCTTCAATGCTTTAAGGACGCTCGTTATGGCATGGGACCACACTCTCTATTGCCCTGGCGTTGTGGGTTGCTGGTGGCTGTTGTGGTGGTTAGTGGAGCTTCTACGAGGAGGAGGCGGCGTGACAGTGTGGCGTCTTCTTCTTCTTCTTGGGGGCTTTTATGGGGCTAGTTAGGCAATGGGACCACGCTCTCTATTGCCCTGGCGGTGTGGGTTGCTGGTGGCTGTTGTTGTGGTGGTTAGTGGAAGAGGTGGAGGCGGCGTGAGTGTGGCGTCGTGGTGTTGACGTCGCTTACAACACCAACACCACAGTGACGGTCCAACGTTGCCAGATCCTCGTATTGAGCACATTGTAATTCCGATTTTTGACATGTAACCACTGCAGAAAGACATTATTAATTAACCATTTCAACCATAGCTATTAATGAACCTAGTATTGAGATGGAGGAGGCAGTTTTGGGTCGAAAATAGGCGAATATGAAAGGCTAAGCAGGGCATCTGGCACCGCTTCCCACATCGGCGGCCACACCAGCTGATTGTCGTACTCACGTCAGTGCCTTATCAGTTTCTGCCTAATTAAAGCTATAATGGCCCAGTAAGTGACAGTATTTAATCAAACTTGTCACATAAAACTTAATTATTATGTTATGTACGCGCTGGAAGAATAAATAATGTACGCGCTGAAAGAATAAATAATGTACGCGCTGAAAAAATAAATAATGTACGCGCTCAAAGAATAAATAATGTACGCGCTCAAAGAATAAATAATGTACGCGCTGAAAGAATAAATAATGTACGCGCTCAAAGAATAAATAATGTACGCGCTGAAAAAATAAATAATGTACGCGCTCAAAGAATAAATAATGTACGCGCTCAAAGAATAAATAATGTACGCGCTGAAAGAATAAATAATGTACGCGCTGAAAGAATAAATAATGTACGCGCTGAAAAAATAAATAATGTACGCGCTCAAAGAATAAATAATGTACGCGCTCAAAGAATAAATAATGTACGCGCTGAAAGAATAAATAATGTACGCGCTCAAAGAATAAATAATGTACGCGCTCAAAGAATAAATAATGTACGCGCTCAAAGAATAAATAATGTACGCGCTCAAAGAATAAATAATGTACGCGCTGAAAGAATAAATAATGTACGCGCTCAAAGAATAAATAATGTACGCGCTGAAAAAATAAATAATGTACGCGCTGAAAGAATAAATAATGTACGCGCTGAAAGAATAAATAATGTACGCGCTCAAAGAATAAATAATGTACGCGTTGAAAGAATAAATAATGTACGCGCTCAAAGAATAAATAATGTACGCGCTCAAAGAATAAATCAACGCTCTCTCTCTCTCTCTCTCTCTCTCTCTCTCTCTCTCTCTCTCTCTCTCTCTCTCTCAAAGTCCTCAGGAAGGGCACACACACAAGGGCACACAATCATCTTGGCACTTGGATGTCACAGAATGGCACACAACCCTCCTGTGCTCCCCTACAAAGTACACCACCCAAGGCATTATGAAGGCACTGTGTGTATGACCAAGCGCTGTCCATGTTTGCTCCTGGTTAATGTCTGAGGCTCTGAGCAAGTACAGAGATCGACTTTTCAGTATATAATTATTTTCTTACTGTCTGTAAATGCGTTTATACACCCACCAAGGCGTAAAGGCACTGTTGGGTGTGTGTGTGTGACCTAGCACTGTTCATGTTTGCTTCTGGTTAATGTCTGAGGCTCTGAGCAAGTACAGAGATCGACTTTTCAGTATATAATTATTTTCTTACTGTCTGTAAATGCGTTTATACACCCACCAAGGCATTAAGGCACTGTTGTGTGTGTGTGTGTGTGTGTGTGTGTGTGTGTGTAGGCCTAACACAATCTGCTCACCATAAAAAAATTCAAGATGTAGAGCAGTTTGATATCCATTCTCTCAGCAGCTCCATCTTTTTCAGTGTGAGGTGTTAGGTGAAGAAAGAAAGAAAATAGGAATTAAATGCTATCTCACGTCAGAAGAGGAAAGAAAGTGAAAGAAAGGACGAAAATGAAGGAGAAAAGGGAACAGGAATGGGAATTAAATGCTATCTCATGTCATATTAGGAAAGAAAGGACGAAAATGAAGGAGAAAAGGGAACAGGAATGGGAATTAAATGCTATCTCATGTCATATTAGGAAAGGACGAAAATGAAGAAAAGGGAACAGGAATGGGAATCAAATATCATCTCGCAATAGAAAAGGAAAGAAAGAATGAAAAGGGGAATAAAATGAAAGAGAAAAGGGAACGGGAATCAAATAAATAAAAATATACAAAAATTTTATCTGGCGTGAAAAAAAAAGGAAGAAAACGAGAATGATTATATTTGTGTGGAGGGTGACTGAAGTATTAGGTACATTTCTATTCCTAAAAGAAGAAAATTAACAATACTGAGAGCAAAACAGACTACGCTATTATGTGTTACCGATGTCCAGTCTTACCGCGCACAGAACTGATAAGGCTGATAACCACACTAACAGAAAGGCAACCCATGAATTTGTAGAAGGCAGGGCAGACAGAGAACCAGGTGGAGAGATGAAATTAGAACCTTTACCAGAGCAGGGTGGAGTACACTTGACATCAGACAGACTCAGGTGGAGGAATGGTACTGGAACCTCCACAGAACCAGAATGGAGTACACTAATGCTTGGTGGAGAGATGAAATTAGAACCTTTACCCGAGCAGGATGGAGTACACTTGACATCAGACAGAGAGTTGGGGGTAGAGGAAAGGAATTGGAACTTCCACTGAAAGCAGAAGGGAGAACACTAATGTCTGAGAGAGTATCAGGTGATGAGATATGATTAGAACCTTTGCTGAATACACTAACACCAGGTAGAGAAGTGGAGGACCCTGGGAAAGGCCTTTGCCCAGAAACCGAGCAACAACGCCGCTGAACACGACAGTGATGACCCAGTGGAATAAAATTGAGGTTTAAAAGGACTCGATAGTCTATATTTTATTTATATATAATTTTTTTCAATTAGATTTGTTCATAAATACAAACATAATTTTCTCTAGATATTAAGAATTATGCTGAGAGTCGCGGCAGCACGAGGCGTCTCGACACAATGCTAGTGAGCAGGGTAGGGCCAGCGTGACTCGGCACTTCCATAGGAGGCACACACACAGGTCACCAACGCCACACACACCCCAGACTCCCGGCCGGCCGCCCCACAAAGCCCGCCTCAGCACAAGAGTCTCTCAAATACATAATCTCTCTCGCCTTCCTTCCACGTCAGGGATCTCTAGCTAGGAATGGACACCTGCCCGCCACTAGCGCCAGTCAGGACACCGCCTGCTGCCTCCTCGGCCCCGTATCAGCATGGTGTGATGGCAGGGTGGGTGATCATCAGTGATGGCGTGTGTTGAGGGAAGTGTGTGTTTGTTGTGTTCCGCCCTTGTGTGGGCAGAGTGTGGGGAGCTTGTCATCGGTGGCCTGAGAGAGTAGCGCCTGTCAGTGTGCCGGGCAGTGTCGGGAAGTGCCGCCCTGACGGGTGGCTGGGGCAGGCCGCAGTGCTTGGTACTATTTGAATATTAAAATGCTATGGTAGCCTCTATCGGGAAGATAGTGTATAGGGAACTTGGAGAAATTCCAATTGAATGTACATAACTGATGCTGCTGCTGCTGCCATGGATTGCTTTCCTTCATATATAAATTTAGAAAAGTATAATTTAATTGTGAACGCTCTATGTTTACGCCTCTTACATCCTTCAAAAAGCCTTAGATTATTCCTTTTACTTAAGTAATTCATGAATGTTTTCCATAACTGTGAACTGCCATCAATTTCCCTTCTGCGGTTCAATTAAAACAATTTTGGTTAAACACAACACCAAAACTATCTGGCAACGCCATTAAAATACTTGCTTGACGGAAGGTTGGCTACGTGCTGGGCGGTGGAGTGTGGCAAACAAAACCTCAAGGTGGTGGTGGAGCACGAAGAAAAACTAAACACATCATTGTTCACGTTTGTGTTTTTATGTAATTTAGATAAGATACATGTAGCAATGAACTCTTTGTGCAGTATGGACATCTCAATACCAGAAAATCTTACCTAATGATCAGACGCTGGAACAAACTCCCCTCAACCCTTTGCCCGCCACCAGTCAGTCCAGCTCGCCCACCCACACACACACACACACACACACACACATACACACACACACACACACACACACACACACACACACACACACACACACACACACACACACACACGTTTGTCTGTGCTGTCCTGGAGGTGACACAGACTGCCTGACCGTCAATCTGAACACTGAGGTCCCAGAGCACTGCGGTGTGGTGGTGGTGGCTGCCTCTCGTGTCCCGACCCGAGCCGTGGCCGGTGAGAACACTCTTGACTAGTAGTATTTCTTGAATTATGCTACAACCATCATAGCGCCTCCTCCTCGTGAGGATCAAAGTCTTTGGCAGAGTTAGAACAAGGAATACTGTATGAAACATTCACTAAAGCGAGGGTTCTGCAAGGGTCTAGGGAACCTCGAAACCTCGCCTCGGAGAAATTTACTCTATACACGGATAGATTAAACGGAGCAAAGATATAATTAGTTAGATATCCAAGACTCGCGTAACTTTTGGTGGGAGAGGTTTTGAGTAGGGTGGTTTATCTGCGGCTTGGCGGTGGCCGTTCTTGCTGACGGAGCTGTGGATGATGGGCAGCGGCAGCAGCCTGCTGGCCGGGTGATGGTGGTGGTGGGCGTGACCAGCGCCACGGAGGCCTGGCGTGCTTCTCACACGCTGGGCGGCGGGCAGTAGCTCAGCCCCTTGGGGGACTTTGGCAAGGTTGGCCATGCGTTTGGTCCGCTGATCTGGAGTGGCTTTGAAGATCTGCTTGGGCAGGCCGCCGGGTATGCCGCATTTGACGGGGAGCCGTGGCTGCTGGTCTCCATGGGACACACATGTTCTGCTGCGCCTTGCCAGCGCCAGGCGGCCGCCGGGCATCTTGTTGTTCCCATGGGGAAGAGATATCCTGTTGGGCTTTGAGGTATTCACGCTGGACACGGCGGTCTTGGCGCCCTTGGCGCGCCCTTGGCGCCACGTGGGAGTAGATCACCCCGTCCTTGCTGTCAATGGATATCGACATGTTTGTACTTCCTAGGTAGGGCGGCGCCAGGCAGGCCCAGGACATGGCTGCCGCACCGGGCACCAGCGACTGCCTGCTCCGGTTGATGATGTGTTGCCCCGCCCCCAGGCCGCCGGCCGTGGTGGTGAGGGGCAGGGCGTGGCCGTGGCCCAGGCCGGTGCTGGTGGCTGTGGTGGCAGTGTGGGCAGGCGCGTCCGTGGCGGGAGAGGAAGCAATACCGTTACACGCCCACCAGCAGAGGTGGCGGGCAGCCATGGACACCTGCGTGCTGTTGGATATGGTGGAAGGCGCGCTGGAGGCGGCGGAGGAGGCGGCTGAGTGGGCGGGGGCGGAGTGGTTGGTGCTGCTGGCGATGATGGAGGTGCCTGCCGCCCGGGGGTGGTGCAGGGACGAGCGGTTGTCCTCAAGCTGCGCCCGGGAGGCCACCAGCTGGGCCACCTGCTCCTGCACCAGCTGGGCCGGCCTGGCACACGGCCATCTGTTCACCAAGCACCTCCTCGATGTGCTCCAGCAGGATGGAGTTGTTGCTGCCGCCTGAGCTGGAAAAAACAAACAATGCAGAATTAAAGACTCACATCAGGAGTTGAGAGTTAGATCAATTTTGGGTGGAGAGAGAGGTCAGTTTGGGTGGAGAATCAATTTGGGGTGGAGAGAGAGAGTCAATTTGGGGTGGAGAGAGGGCCAGTTTTTGGGAGAGGTGGGTGGAGAGGCCGCTTTGGGTGGAGAGAGGTCAGTTTGGGTGAGAGAGAGAGGTCAGTTTGGGTGGAGAGAGAGGTCAGTTTGGGTGGAGAGAGAGGTCAGTTTTGGGGCAGACGTCAGGAGGACCCAACTCACCCCTGCATGCTTGATGAAGTGCTCAATGACGGTGTCCACCCCTGCAGGTCGGCCAGCAGCGGGTCCTCCTCGAGGGGCAGCGAGGACATGATGTAGGCGCCCTTCATGGGGGATCTTGCCAGCCATGCCCATGTTTCATCACCATCTGTAAGACAGCGCAAGGGGTCAATATACCAGTGTCCAAAGCAAGGCTAGGAACATCAAGGTTGCTTTCCATCTCCTAACCTTTCCTAACCTTCCCTTACCTCTCCTAACCTTCCCTCCTCCTAACTCTCCTAACCTTCCTTTACCTCTCTAACCTTTCCCTACCTCTCTTAACCTTCCCACCTCTCCTAACCTTCCTTACCTCCCTAACCTTTCTCCTACCTCTCCTAACCTTCCTAACCTTTCCTTACCTCTTCTAACCTTCCTAACCTTTTCCTTACCTCTCCTAACCTTCCACCTCTCCTAACCTTCCCTAATCTTTCCTCACCTCCTCCTCCTAACCTTCCCTAACCTATCCCTAACCTTCCTAACCTTCCCTAACCTTCCCTTACCTACCCTAACCTTCCTTTACCTCTCCTAACCTTCCTAACCTTCCTTACCTCTCCTAACCTTCCCTAACCTTTCCTCATTCTCTCCTAACCTTCCCTAACCTTCCCTAACCTTCCTTACTCTCTCCTAACCTTCCCTAACTCCTTCCCTTTACCTCCTAACCTTCCCTAACCTTTCCTTACCTCTCCTAACCTTCCCTAACCTTCTTCCTTCCTTACCTCTCCTAACCTTCCTCTCTCCTAACCTTCCCTAACCTTTCCTTACCTCTCCTAACCTTCCCTAACCTTCCTTAACCTTTCCTTACCTCTCTCCTAACCTTCCCTAACCTTCCTTACCTCTCCCCTAACCTTACCTCTCCTTACCTTCCTTAACCTTCCTCCTAACCTCTCTTCCCTTCCCTTCCTTCCCTTCCTTTCCCTTCTCTTCCCTACCCTTTCCTCTGCTTCCCCTCCCTCCTCACCTTATGCTCATGCTGGGGTGATGGTGTTGTGACCCGCCGAGGCCACTGTCACGGGCATGGGCATCACAGCATGGGGGCTGTGGTGACCAGGGGCGTGGTCACATCACAGCCGCCATGGCTGCTGGTGGTGGTGAGGGTGGAGGTGGCGGTGGTGGTGGGAGGTGGAGCCCGTCTGATGGCGGAAGCCGCAGCCGTGGTGGTGGTCTGCATGGCGGGTACTGTGGTGTTGGTGGCAGTGGAGGTGGAGGTGGTGGATGTGGTGGTGGATGGGGCGACGGGCTGTGGTGATGCGGTGCTGGTGGCGGCGGTGGCGGTGGTGGTGGTGGTGACTTTGAGCAAGGGCACAGAGATGGAGGAGGAGGCGGAGGAGGTGGTGGTGGTGGCGGCGGTGGTGGGGGGCTGCTGGTGGTGGATGTTGGTGGTGAGGAGGTGCTCGAGGGCCTCACACACACGCTGGCCAACGGTCGGCAAGCTTCGTGATTTGCACCGACAAGCAGCCGCTCCTGTACCACCATTTGCCACACCGCCTCAACCTCTGCGGGAAGGCAAGGAGGAATAAGACAAGGAGGATGAGACAACCAAGGGGGAATAAGACAAGGAGGATGAGACAACAAAACAGAACATGAGGAGAGGAAGAGGAGGAAGAGAGGAAGGGAATAAGACAATAAAACAACACACTCAGGAGGAATAGAACACAAAATCAAGGGGGAATAAGACAAGGAGGAATAAGACAACAAAACAGAACATGAGGAGAGGAAGAGGAGGAAGAGAGGAAGGGAATAAGACAATCAAGGAGGAATAAAACAATAAAACAACACACTCAGGGGGAATAGAACACAAAATCAAGGGGGAATAAGACAAGGAGGATGAGACAACTAAAACTGGCTGATGTCTGATGTCTGGAGGGTGCCGGGAGTCATTGTCTTGAATGTCTGAATGGGGCTTTAACACTCTCCTACTCTGTCCCCTCAAGTCTCCTCTCCCTTCCCTTCCCTTCCCTTCCCTTCCCAGCCCTATGAAGACCCTCACCCTGCTGAACATTGGTCCCTTCCTTCCTTCCCTTCCCTTCCTTCTCTTCCTTCCCTTCCCAGCCCTATGAAGCTACCCCCACACCTGCCTGTTGGTCTTCCCCACCATCCCTCCCATCTACCAAGGTCCTCACCCTGCTGTCGGTGCAGTGAGTGCTGTGGGCTGCAGGCCCAGGTGGTGCAGGGCGCCTCAGGGGTGGGGCTCATGGGCCAGGCACAGCTCCTCGGGGTGGTTATCAGGCGGGAGGCTGTGGCCCGGCGCCAGCATGGGCAGCTCCTCGGAGATCGACTCAGGCGTGCTTGGGGACGAGGTATGGATCGAGGCTCCAGCGCGCCAGAACCCTGGCACGGGCGCCACACTGGTTCAGCTCGGCCTCCCGCGCTGGGGCGGGTGATCAGCCCACTGCGTGTTCAGGAACGTAGATTTCTGAAACAATAAAATTTGGAAATGTCAACAGCATCATAAAATTTTACAAAGCCATTGCAATACAGAAGCTTGTTTTTCATCATGTTTTGCAATCCCACAAGTCCTGCAATATCACAACCTGCAATCCAATCCTGCAATACCACAACCATTCCAACCTTACAATCCTGCAACTTAGTTACTGCAATCTAACAATCCTACAATCCTATAATCCCAATCCTGCAATCCCTCAGTTACTGCAATCCCATAATCCTCACTCTTAATCTTCCAATCCTACAATCTCTTTAGTTACTGCAATCTAACAATCCCCACAATCCCATAACCTTACTTGATGGAATCCTACAATCTCTGACCTCACAATCCTGCAATACTTTAGTTACTAGAACCCACCTGCAATCCCACACCCCACAATCCCACAATCCTGCAATCCACACCTCCTCTCCTCCTCACCTCGTGGGATGTGTCCAGGGGTGCTGGGGCCTTTAGTGCAGACCAGCATGAGGCTGAGCGGGCGCGGGCCATGGCCTCCTCCTGCAGCACCTCCTCCTCATCCACCTCCAGACCCGCCTGCAGAGCTCCCTCAGCCGGCCTCCTCCACATCCAGCCGGCTCACAGGTGGATCAGGGGGTGGTGAGGGCGGTGGTGGTGGTGGTGGTGGTGTGGGGGGAGGTGGTGGCTTGATCTGTATTGGTGGTTGGGTACTGGTGTTGGTACTCGAGGTGGTGGTGGTGGTGGTGGTGGCGGTTGTGGAGGTGGAGAGGCTGCTGTTGGTGGTGTTTGTGGTGGTGGTGGGTGGTGGTGGTGGCGGTGAGTGTGGTGTTGCTGGGTACAGGGGCCAACTGGTCTTTCAAGCTTGACTGCTGCCACACCGCGAGGTTCAACTCCACCTCCACCAATACAGCGATCTCCACTCCACTTCCACCTCCGCAGCGCATCTCCACTCCACCACCAACTCCACGCGTTTCAACTCATGCAGATCTCCACGTTTCTGCATCTCCACGCTCAGATCTCAACTCCGCGAGGTTCAACTCCACGATCTCAACACCACGACTTTCAACTCCACGATCTCCACTCCACGGGACTCCCCTACTCTGGAATCCACTCCTCACCCCATTCCTCTTGACTCCATTCCTCTGATTCCATTCCTCTTGATTCCATTCCTTGATTCCATTCTGCTTTCAATACCTCTGGTTCAATTACATTGGCTCCACCACCATTCTTGGGTGATCCATTCTCTTGATTCCATTCCTCTTGATTCTATTCTCTTGATTCTAACCTCTTGATTCCAGTCCTTCCTCCATTCCTCTTGGCTCCATTCCCTTGGTTCAATTCCTCTTGATTCCATTCCTCTTGACTCCATGCCTCTGGGTTCAACCTCTTGATTCCATTCCTCTTGGACTCCATGCCTCTGGTTTCAACTCCTCTGACTCCATTCCTCTTGGTTCTATTCCTCTTGATTCCATTCCTCTGATTCCATTCCTCTTGACTCATTCCTCTTGGATTCCATTCCCCTTGACTCCATTCCTCTTGATTCCATTCCTCTTGCCTCCATTCCTCTTGATTCCATTCCTCTTGATTCCATTCTTGATTCCATTCCTCTTGAGTCCATTCCTCTTGACTCCATTCCTCTTGGCTCAACACCTCTTCCTCGACCACTCTTCCACCACTCCTCTTTGCTCCATTCCTCTTGGTTCAATTCCTCTTGACTCCACTCCCTCTGGTCCAGGCCTCTTGATTCCTCCTCTTTGCTCCAAACCCCTGTGTCCAGCCCTCTTGTTTCCACACTCCTCTTGACTCATGCCCTCATCTCCACTCCTCTTGACTCCACACTCCTCAAGTCCACTCTCTTGACTCCACATTCCTCATCTCCACGCTCCTCAGCCCACTCCTCTCGACTCCACCTCCGATCTCCACACTCCTGACTCCATTCCCCTCATCTCCCTGCCTCTCGCCTCCCCGCCCCGTCCCTCCCCGCCCTCCTTCTTTATCTCCCCAGGTGGTATGAGCTCCCCATTCCCCACCATGATGCGCGCTGGCTGGCAGGTCAAGTTCTCCCCGTTCTTGACAGGCGTGGCGTTCTTGATGACCAGTGAAGCGAGTGCATGAATCGCTGGCGTTGACTCAAGGGCCGAACGATGGCTGGCGTGGCGAGGCTTTCCGAGGACCTCATGCTGTCCCTGGAGGCTCCAGCTTGTTCATAGGGCAGGTCGCTTTGGTGCTGGTGGCTCATGCCTGGGTCTTGGGTTGCGACTGGGCCTGCACGCACGTGTCCCAGGAAGGTCACGTCATTGATGGGCCTAAACATGACCTGGTTCCTGATGTCCAGCGGCTGAGCCATCTGCTGGGTGGCTACGCTGGGGTGAGGAAGGAGTCAGTGTAGAAATACACTTAGGCCTTGGGAAAAATCTCTATGGGGAAAGACTTAGGCCATGGGAAATGCTTAGACCATGGGAAAACTTAGGCTATGGGTAAAGACTTAGGCCATAGGGACAGACTTAGACCATGGGAAATGCTTAGACCATGGGAAAACATAGGCTATGGGTAAAGACTTAGGCCATAGGGAGCACTTGAACCATGGGAAATGCTTAGACCATGGGAAAACTTAGGCTATGGGTAAAGACTTAGGCCATAGGGAAAGACTTAGACCATGGGAAATGCTTAGACCATGGGAAAAACTTAGGCTATGGGTAAAGACTTAGACCTTGGGAAAAAACTTAGGCCATGAGAAAACTTAGGCCATGGGTAAAACTTAGGCCATGGGTAAAACTTAGGCCATGGTTTAGAATATAGCCATAACTACCTTTCCAATTGATGCAGGAAAGGCTTCAATAATTTAGCTGACACTATGAAGCAAAAGTTACCTCTCGGACCCCTAAAACAACAAGAAAAGATACGAGAAAAAGAAGAAAAGAAAACAAGAAATGAAAAGAAAACGAGGAGTAGGAGTTAGCATATTCCCTAAGGCCGCCAGACCAGCCAGACCCCCTAAGCCAAGCCAACCCACCGATGGGCTGGTTCTTGCGACCGTGGGTGGTGCTGGTGACGGTGACGCTGCTGGTGCTGAGGCTGGTGATGGGCACGATGGGGGTGATGGGAGTGATGGGGCTGCGGTCGCGGCTCCGGTCATGGCTTTGCGAAGAGGAGTCTGTGGGGGAATGGGTAGTGAGAATAGGGTCAATGGGAATGGGGTAGGAATGGAGGATGGGTTCAAGAGGAATGGGTGAATTACTGAGGAAGGAAGAAGATAAGGATAAGGATGAGTTGCTTAGAAGGGATCAAAGATAAACAGGAAAACAAAACAAAAGAAAACAAAGGAAATCAACAAATAAAAAATAAAAACCGAGGAAAACATCAAGAAAAAAGGGGAAAAAAAAAAATCGCTCACTGCCTTCGCCGTGAGCTGTCGATTTTTCATTTTAAGCAAACGAAGGAAAAGACAAGAAAGAGGGAAAAAGATAAACCAACGTACGCACTCACTCACCCTCTTTGCTGCTGCGGTCCGCCTCGTGAAGCTCCCTCTGCCGCTGTCTCTCTCTCTCCTTCTCTCTCGCTCCTCTCTCCTTCTCCTTATGCGTTCTCTTTCCGCCTCCTTCTCCTCTCCCTCTCCTCTCGCGCCCTTCTCTCTCCCTCGGTCCCTCTCTCGCCTCCTCTCGGCTCTCGCCTCTCTCCAGCTCTCGCTCCCTCCAGATCTCCAGCTGATACTCGCGCTGACGAATGTCCTCCTCCAGTTTTAACCTGAGAGAGAGGGTCTTGAGGTTAGGTCAGGTTAGGCTAGGCTAGGTTAGGCTAGGTTATGTGAGGTGAGTGTTCTGTTAGGTTAGGACAGGATAGGCTAGTGGTGCTACATTAGGTTATGTCATGTTATGTAAGGTTGTGTTAGCATAGGTTAGGTTAGGTAGGGATTAGGCTAGGTTAGGTTAGGCTAGGTTATGAGGTGAGGTTCTGTTAGGTTAGACAGGTAAGGCTAGATGCTATGTTATGTTATGTCAGGCCTGAATCTTGTGTATAGGTTGTGGGTTAGGGGCGAAGTGTGAGGTGAGGTCTTCTGCTAGGGTTGTACAGGTTGTGTTAGGTGCTACGTTATGTTATGTCATGTTATGTTAGCATAGGTTAGGTTAGGATAGGCTAGGTTATGTGAGGTGAGGTTCTGTTAGGTTGTACTAGGTGCTACGTTATGTTATGTCATGTTATGTTAGCATAGATTAGGTTAAGCTAGGATATGTGAGGGGTGAGGTTCTGTTAGAGTCAGGTTAGGTTAGGCTAGGTCACTACGTTATGTTATGTCATGTTATGTTAGCAGGTTGTAAGGTTAGGTTAGGCTAGGATATGTGAGGTGAGGTTCTGTTAGGTTAGGACAGGTTAATCTAGATGCTACGTTATGTAATGTCATTTCATGTTATGTAATGTTATGTCAGCATAGGTTGTTGGGTTAGGTAAAGGTGTAGATTAGTGAGCGGCACAACTTCATCAACTGCCAAAGGTGTGTCATTATTTCATATTATTGTTGTTTTCTATTTCTCTATTATTATTTTCAGCATCAATATTCTTATTCTCTCATCATTATTGGCATTAGTAGCTTGATTACGCTTTTCAATAAGGACATAAGAACGCAGGACTCGCATGAGGTCGTGGCCTGTATAAGCGTAGTTCCTCATGAGGAGTAAGATCCTATTAGGCCACCTTATAAACACACTAACCATGTACCTCTTTTACCACCACTAGCATGTTATTTTTATTTAGTATTATCGTTTTTAGTTTTGTTTTGAACTTCACAACATAAGGGCGAGTTTTGTTATTATCACTGTTATTAACATTAATGTCACTACTCATCATTATTAGTGTAATTTCAACCCCTCACAACATTATTTTTACTATAATTACCATTATTACTAGGACATTTTCATCCCACACAGCAAGAGGCTTGTTACTACATTATATATTATTAACATTGTCATTAACATTATTATCTGTCATTTTTACCATCATTATCAATAGTATTTTACTATTAT
>NW_026111818.1:12500-15000 GCF_024679095.1 Eriocheir sinensis
CATAAAAGACAAACACCTCAAATATGTCCCTAATTAAAATGAAAAGATGATACAATAAACAAAAAATATAGATATAAAAAATTATAATTTGACATAATAAAATAAGAGACGTAATACACTTGTGACCTTAATGAATCGGATGACCTCAAATGTTTATTCCTGGCAGCAAGGCATGTCCCTTCCCCCAACCTCTTCCCCTCCCCACACGGAAAAGGGGTCGTTCTGGTGAGGCCATAAGGGGAGAGGTGCGGCGCCCCCCACACACAGCCAGCAGACGGAGGAAAGGAAGAGAGAAGGATGGAAGAGGGAGAGAGGGCGAGCGAAAAAAAGGAGAGCTAGGAGAGAGATGGAGGTGACAACAGCCGCAAATTTATTCATGCAAAGTTATGTTGCTTCTGCTTTATTATTATTATTATTATTATTATTATTATTATTATTATTATTATTATTATTATTATTATTGTTATTATTTTTATTATTATTATTATTATTACTATTAGCAGCATTCTTACACTACGTATCTATTTCGCAGAATTACTTTCCATTAATTTCAGTTTCCACACACACACACACACACACACACACCCGCACACACACACACACACACACATACAAAACTTTTCATACATTCCTAAATATCAATTTCCTTATATGGTCACACTCCTGCACCTGGACGACACTTTTTAATACGCGTTGTTGCATCAGAGAGGAACTTAAGGTCTTGTCGGGGCTTGCTTCTGGCGCCAATACTCGTTACCGGAGAGGTGGAGGAGAGATGGAAGGCGTAAGTCAAAAGAGACAAAATTTAATAAGAGAAAGAGGTGTTCTTGTGACAAAAAATTCTAAACACTGATCTGAGCTTGCCGTCGCTTGAACAATAATGAATGAGAATGGAAGGAAAAGGAAAATATTTAGGGAAGAAGGAAGGGAAGAATGGAAAATATACAGATATATATATATATATATATATATATATATATATATATATATATATATATATATATATATATATATATATATATATATATATATATATATATATATATATATATATATATATACAGGAGAAAAAAAGGAGTGATAGGAGAGAAAACAGAAGGAAAGAGCTTGAGGATGGAAGTAGGTAAGGTAGGGAAGGAGGCGATAAGGAAGGGAGGGAAAGAGGAAAAGAGGGAGGGAGGGAGGGAAGAAGTGCCACACCCCTGCTCCCTTGCCGCGCCTTTAAAGGAACAAACGTCGATGGCAGGAGTCACTCGGGGGCTCTTCCGACCCCCTAGGGAAGGGGAACCAGGAGATCGTGAGACTATAATTAGAAAGAGGGATATTTTTCAATCTTCATTGACAACTTGCCGAAGATCGCGCCATGCTAGTTTTCCCGTCTACTGAAATTAAACTCGAAGATTGCATCGTTCTCTTTTTGTTTATAACTGGTCCTGTCTTTGTGGTAAGTATATTTTTACTTTGTATTTATTTGTGTATTTGTAATATGTTTGTATAATAACTTCCCATGCAATTATAACTAAAATGTGTGCGATGTTCTACTTTGTATTTCGTAGCCAGGCGGCCTTTATGTGGGCAAGCCAGATGATGAGATTTGCGACAAGCACAATGGAAGGACGTGGGCTTGGCACATTCCATCTCAGAAGCTTAGAGCATAATGAATGCCCTGCCCTGCCCACGCCTCTGCCCCACACAGGCACCACTGAGCCTTGTCATTCTTTCCACACGCCAACCTATGACTCTGAAAATGTCCGGATTTTCTATGAGTGCTTCAACTTTTACCAGGAAGGCCAAGATGTGGGACGGGGATTCCCCACCACTGACACCAAGGGGTCACCATATATGGACAGAGGCAAACTTCTCCTTGCCCCCTTTGCCACACTGCCACCTTCTCCTGACTGAGGACTCAGACCCTCCCACTCCAAACCCTAACCACGCCCCACATATAGTATTACATACACTCTCCTTCACGACCGTCGGTACTACATCCTAAGTATTAAGAGACGATAAAACAATAATGAATGAGCCATGAGACGTGAGGGCCTCAGTGAAGTGGTTCCCGACGTGGTGGGGCAAGTGACATCGTGCAGAATAAGGCAACAGGACCAGAACACAGATGCAGCTAAGCGTGCGGGACAAGAATTGCGTGTAGTAGAATAAGCAAACATTAAGAATGGTTGAATGTATGTTGCAGTGACGCTCTGGAGGCGGCCCAGCGGCACAAACCCGCCACGCCTATACGTACACCTGCCCGGCCCACCTGGCCCCCTGCCCGAACTTCTGCGAACCAGGCCCGAACGACCTCCCTTCTCTCTCTCTCTCTCTCTCTCTCTCTCTCTCTCTCTCTCTCTCTCTCTCTCTCTCTCTCTCTCTCTCTCTCTCTCTCTCTCTCTCTCTCTCTCTCTCTCTCTCTCTCTCTCTCTCTCTCTCTCTCTCTCGACCTTCATGGTGAAAGTGGGCGGGGTGGATTGGCCTTGCGTCCATACCTGTAACAAATCCC
>NW_026111818.1:20000-25000 GCF_024679095.1 Eriocheir sinensis
GCGAGGGGTGGGCGGCGGGGTATAAAGGGGAGCGCTGCTCACCCCCCACTCACTCGCCAACTTGGAGGAGGACGATTTTCTTCATTTTTAGAGGTAAATTATTTGATTTTATTTCACTCTGACTGACTGAAATTGATTTATTATGCATAAATGTTTTCTTAATATTGATTTACTGAATTTGCTATATTTCTCCTCTCTTAGTAGAAAGAGCAACGATGTGCGACGAAGATTTAGCAGCCTTGGTTGTGGATAATGGATCAGGCGTCGTCAAGGCTGGCTTCGCCGGTGACGACGCTCCCCGAGCTGTCTTCCCCTCCATCGTCGGCCGCCCTAGACACCAGGGTGTGATGGTCGGCATGGGTCAGAAGGACGCATACGTCGGCGACGAAGCTCAGGCCAAGCGAGGTATCCTGACTTTAAAATATCCTGTTGAACACGGCATCATCACCAACTGGGACGACATGGAGAAGATTTGGCACCACACCTTTTACAACGAGCTCCGCGTCGCCCCTGAGGAGTCTCCCGTTCTTCTCACAGAGGCCCCCCTCAACCCCAAGGTCAACCGAGAAAATATGACAAGAATTATGTTCGAGACATTTAATGTCCCGGCCTCGTACATCGCTATTCAAGCGATCTTGTCCCTTTACGCTTCTGGGCGTACTACTGGTATCGTCCTGGATTCTGGTGACGGAGTCACTCACACCTGTCCAATATTTGAAGGTTACGTACTCCCACACGCAATGTACCGCCTTGACATGGCTGGCCGCGACCTTACCAGCTACCTAAGCAAAATCTTAACAGAGCGTGGCTACTCCTTCTCCACGACCGCTGAAGGGGAGATCGTCCGTGACATTAAAGAGAAACTATGTTATGTTGCTCTTGACTTTGAAAATGAAATGGAAATTTCTAAAACATCTCTGACTTTGGAGAAGGCTTATGAGCTCCCTGACGGGCAGATAATAACTATTGGCAACGAAAGATTCCGCTGCCCTGAGGCAGCATTCCAACCCGCCTTCCTGGGCATGGAATGTGTCGGTTTACATGAACTGGTTCACCAGTCCATTATGCGATGCGACATAGACATCCGAAAAGACCTCTTTGCCAACATTGTCATGTCTGGTGGGACCAGCATGTATCCTGGAATACCCGATCGAATGCAAAAGGAAATTACATTCCTTGCTCCCTCAACTATAAATGTTAAAATTGTTGCTCCTCCAGAAAGAAAGTATTCCGTCTGGATAGGAGGCTCCATTCTCAGCTCCCTGTCTACCTTCCAGCACTTCTGGATAACCAAGTCAGAGTATGAAGAATTCGGGCCTGGAATTATCCACCGAAAATGTTATTAATTAGTATTATCAATATAACTATATTATATTATTATTTTTATTAAATGAGTATATTTTTGTGGGAATCTTCTATCACTTACCCTCACTCGACTATTGACCTCATGAAATATACTTCATGTCAGGTAAGATGAAACTGCACTGGGTTCGAGAGAAGTCAGGCGAATATTCAAGTTAGTGGAATAAACTTTTAACCCTTTTCTTCTTCTTGGCTCAGTCTCTTGTGTTGGCCATCGGGGGACTCGCACCACTTCAAAGACACAGATGCCTACACCAAGATAATGTGGTCCTCGCTTACAGTTTCCTCACTACTTCAAAGACACTTAACACTGAACGATATAAAAATTAAAAAATTACACTTTTACATTTTTTTCTTCAGTGGCGAAATTATATTCAAGGAGTTGACAAAAACAATCCTATACCCACACCCACTGAATGGGCTGCAGAGAAAAGAAGAAAATATATAAACAAAACACCTCACAGCAAGAAATACGGTGACAATAGTATTCACCGGAGCAAGGCGCAAACATTACGTCACACTGTCGTCGTTGGAATAAGAGCAGCTGTTTGAAGGTCACTCCAACAAAAGTTTCAGACAAAACTTTAAATAATTCTCGCCGACGCATAATAAGACAATATGATTGACTGAGGAGCATCTTTCAGTAGCGTCGCGTCAAAGTGAAAATTGCCAACACCGAGTGACATAACCTCCAAAGTGGGTTACTTAAGAGAAATCGTTGAGGAAACTAAAATGCCGTGCTTCAATTTATGGACTTTTTCTTACTGATTATTATCATTATTTATTATTCATTATAATGATTATTATTATCATTATTATTATTATTATTATTATTATTATTATTATTATTATTATCATTATTATTATTATTATTATTATTATTATTATTATTATTATTAATATCATTATTATTATTATTATCATTATTAGTATTATGGAGTAATCGGCTATAAACGGAAATATACAACTACGATACACTCTCAAAGTTCAAAAATTTTTTTTTTATATGGCAAGGGTACAGGATTGAGGGGATGAGGAATGAAGCAGCCGCGGAAAACGATGGGTGACAGGTGAGAAAAGCAGGTGAGTGATCACGCCTGACGAAAGAAAACTTAGGGAAAGGCGTCAGAAAAGTTAGGTGAGGAGAGGTGCGGATTATGCAGGAGGAATGAGAATTTTTTGAGAAAACGACGCCAGCTAACAAGGTGCCAGAGAAGAGTTACCACCTACGACATCTCGCCGGAGCGTTCCCTGCCAACACCCTCAAGATAGCACGGGCCCATATCATTAGAAGGTCACAGCAGTACTCCTATGTGAATACTGAGACTCCCTGAGCCTACCAAAGAAGGTATCCAACAATTTTAAATCACTGCAAAAACACAGCAGTTGTTACACACACACACACACACACACACACACACACACACACACACACACACACACACTCGCGCGCGCACACACACACACACACACACACACACACACACACACACACACACACATTTACAAAAACACAAGCGACTAGAGACTGGGCCAAGACTTGCAATTTATCTTCCTGAGAGAAAGTTAAGAATATTTATTACACACTTTTCTAAACCTTATTATACGTTTATCAGAGACAGCATCGCGACTCCGAACCCTGGGTGACCCAAAAGCAAAGCAACCTATTTGCCTCAAGGGCGAGTGACTGACGCCTCCCCATTAAACACCAGCGAAAAATATATTCCCAACAAATTTAGCTCCTCGTCTTTGAAATCGCTGACTGACACACCACCAAATTTTCTTTGCTTTTCAGATTTAAGAATGTGAAGAACTCTCAACTATTTGATATATGGTAGGTCAACCTTGAGACATATTTATATCGTGAAGGGGCACATCATCTCACCCACGCACCTGCTGCTGGGAATATCTTCCTAATACGACAAGTCGAGTCATTACTTCGTGTAGCGGATGTGTGAAAAGACTAAGGTGGGTATATAAAGCGGCTGGTCTTCACTTCAGCTTTTAGTGCACTCCAAACTCAGGGTACGTAAGGGCGTGCGTGTGTTTCAAAGCGAAGGTAGAGATCAAATGCTGTGACAAGAAGCATTACAAGTGGTTGTTGAGTGATTAAGTGATCCATTTCATTATTGCGAGACAAAAAGTGGACGACTTTATAATTAATTAGATAATAAAACATGGCGTCATTCCTCCGTTGTGAAACAGTATACACAAGAAGCACGGCCACACTCAAGAACTGAGTTTTTTGCATGATCTTTTTGAGGTTTTAAGACGTGCAAAAATCATTCCATAATTTTCCAAAGAAATTACTTTTTAAATATTCAAGGACAAATGTCACAAATTGTGTTCACACATACAATATGAGCGTAATAAAACATGGTGGCTATAACATTACATTTAACAATTACGCCATTAGTGAGTTTAAATAGGTTAACTAAAAAAAAAAAAATTCGTGAATATAACAACAAAAAAACTATCAGACATTTTTTTCGTTAAAAAACATACGGAGTAGAATACATTTAGCAATCAACAAACAACTCAATTAGTAATACCTAAAAAATGCCTTCCTTATAACAGAACAATGAAGAGAAAACGATGTTAGCTACACAGTTATCATCTCGGCTAGAGATGACATTATAGGGTCATGATTTTGGATGCATACATACGCACATTAACACACACACACACACACACACACACACACACACACAGACACACACACACACACACACACACACACACACACACACACACACACATATATATATATATATATATAGAGAGAGAGAGAGAGAGAGAGAGAGAGAGAGAGAGAGAGAGAGAGAGAGAGAGAGAGAGACACACACGGGGGTAAGCGGTGGCTGAGTGGTTAGCGTGCGGACCCTGCGTTCACCGCGTGCTGGACGACGCGAGTTCGAATCCCCACGTTACCACCTGGGATTTTTCAGTCACCACCGAGTGGCCTAAGACTACCCACATGCTGTCCTGAAGACCACCCATCAACCCCGACTCTAGAAGAAACCGTCCAAGTGAATCAAGAATGAGTTCCAGGAGACAGTACAAGCCAAGAATATATGGCGCAACAATAAAAATTGCCTGTGCCATGACGGACTTGGGCCGACCATACCGGCGCTATAGGCGAACACGTAAAAAAAATAAAAATAAAAATAAAATAAAAACATAAACGCATACATGCATATATACATACATACATATATCCATACATGCATGCATAAATACATACATACATACATACACAAACAGATACAGACGAGGAGTCGGACAGACACAGACAGACACGAAGATCTATTTGCTGTGTGTGTGTGTGTGTGTGTGTGTGTGTGTGTGTGTGTGTGTGTGTGTGTGTAAAAGTAAGCAATGACTAATGGAGCCTTTGATTAGGGAAGAAATATTAACAATCTTATTCTTTTCAGGAGACACTAAACGAAAATGTGTGACGACGAAGTATCTCCCCTTGTCGTGGACAATGGCTCCGGGATGGTCAAGGCTGGCTTCGCCGGCGACGACGCTCCTCGTTCTGTCTTCCCCTCCATCGTCGGCCGCCCTCGTCACCAGGGTGTAATGGTCGGCATGGGTCAGAAGGACGCATACGTTGGCGACGAGGCCCAGAGCAAACG